>NC_073692.1:358565699-358590699 GCF_029784155.1 Uranotaenia lowii
ACGTAAATGTTGAGATTTTCCCATGATGGCACTGTCTTTATTGGATGGAGAGAATTCAAATATTAATCATTTAGATATTAATTTATTTAATATTAACATTTACTAATTAACGTTTTACAGAATTTCGTGAATTCCGCTGGCAAGATCTCACGGAATCGAGGATTTGTAACGTTGTTACAAAATAATTAAGAGGTTTAATAGATTGTTGTAAATTTTTGCAGCAATCGATTAGATCTTTTTATACGATTGATTGGCGAACTTTCTTCTTTACGTTAATCGAGTCGAGGCATAGTTGCTCAATTTAAAAGTAGTAATTTCAGTTCCGTTTAAAGTTAGATTTGCGACTAGTGGGTGCAGGAAGTGCTGGTCAGTCAGATCGACGCTCTCCAGGGATTGGTCCCGTTACCCTAGGGTCAGTGGCCAACCTCCCGCGCATTCACGGGCCCAGGTGGAACCGTCTGTCCACTTGAGATCTTCGATCGTCAATTGCTTCGAGATCTCCAGGAGCCCGAATTTCGTGGTACAACGATTGGCTAAGGAAACGACCACACTGCAGCTTAGCCAAGACACACTTCTTCGGAGGAGCAAACTGACAGCATTTATCCAGCCAGCAGCTCGGAGTACATCTCATCGCTTGATAAGGTCAGATCTATTTTGATAAGTGCTAAAAATAACTCCAACTTATAATAAGGAGTACCACGAATTGTGTTGTCTGTATCTTGGCTATAATTAGGTTCGACAACCGGTGCGCCGGTAAAGTAGGTTCATGTCGATAGGTGGGGTTCAGATTTGAGGCCTAGGTAGGAAAACCAAATATAATTGTTAAATCTGAAAAATTGACTGTTTGTCGTTCGGAAAGGAAAGGGTGTTCATTGCTTGTTTCGCGACGCGTTTTGTTTGTCCCCGTTGGGTAATTCTTTGCGTTAATTCGGGAGTAAATGGGACTTGGATAGCTATTGGTTCGGGTTCATTTTTTGAAGGACTCGCCTTGAGGAGTCTAGCCGGGCACGAACGGAAATTGCTGCTTCACATACGAGTACGATTGTCTCGTGCTCGTTTGGCGCTAAGTGGAGGCAGTTGAACAATCAGACGATCAGCAAATTCGAGAACCGTTACAGATTTTATTTCACAGTAAAAAAAGTTTAGTGTGTATATTGAAATAAAAAGAAAATAAATACTATTCGCGATGAAATTTAATTTAATTAGAATTATTTTGAGGAAAAATTGAAAAGGAAATAATCGCAAATATCATGCCAGTGCTAAACACACTTGATGTAACATTCATCATCACATAGTGTTGAAGCAAATAATAATTCACGTAAGTAGTAGATGATGCCCATAAAGCACCAATTTTTATAGGGGCGCATTTAAATATTCTTTTCGTATCATCTACTTGAAATTAATTTGTATAAAAATTATGTAGTTTTTCTCGTAGCCACGATGTGCAAATTTTTTTTGCGTTTTGGGGTGATAGGAAAAATCTGTCTGTATGTTTTGTATTTACGATGCCAAAATCTTCTAAAATCAGTTATTGAATGAAACATAAGCATCAAAAATGCTGTTCCCCTGTCTAGTATTCTGTATGAAGAACTAAATAGCATACAAATACTAAATGATGAAATAATTTAGAGCAGGCATGTCAAACTCGTTTAGGTGTGCGGGCCGCATTAAAAAAAAATTATGACGTAGAAGGCCGCTGCCAAAATCAGTTAAATCGGTACATTCAGCTTTAGTTTTTTTTTGCAGTAATATTTTACATAAAAATCAGTGGTGTTTTTTTATGACAATTTAAGACGGGGCTACGTGGGCCGCATTGACCTAAACGGCGGGCCGCATGCGGCCCGCGAACCCCCAGTTTGACATGCCTGATTTAGAGTGAATAACACAGTACACAGTACAGTGGACTGTTTTTTTAACAGAAAATATGATGTTTTAAAATCGTGATACTAGGGAAATAGCAATGTTCTTTCAACAAACTTGTTTTTAATAGTTTTGAATTAAAAATCGGTATTTATACCGATTTTTGGAATTTTCATACCGAATATAGATTTTCTCGGGCTTGAAAATACCGATTTCAATGTGGCATCACTGTTTACAGCTCGTGTAAACTCGGATAACGAGTGGGGCACGATCAGCGAAAGAGGATTACACTCAGAAGCCGAACTGATAGCTGTGTTGATTTCTCCCTACTCTTTGTTGCTTGGTAGGAGCCAACCAACCATGCAGTCCGACAAGCGGACTGAGAAGAGTGCGAGAGAAGAATAATGCGTGTAGAGCGCCGACCAATCAGCAAGCAGCAGCCGACCGAGCGAAGGTATAAAAACGCTTGGCGAAAATGCACTGAAAAGTGTACCGTACCAAAGATGATATGATTGGAAAAGCACTACTGGCATAAAGACTCCTACTCCCAAGCAAAATGATGCATTACCACTACATTCACTATTGGATAATTTAACACAAAAATAAAAAAAAATATAGCGAGAATCGAACTCACTGCAACATTCTCATCTCGGCTTGCCAGTCCGATATCTTACCCAGTGCACCATCTAAGTCGGTTAGCAAACGGAAGTTTATTGTCACAGTATTTCTGCCATCGCCGATTACGGACTTGATAATTTTAAACCCAATGAGACGTTCCTTTTTTGTTTTCTTTAAGGAATCGAATGGAGGCTGTTTTAGCCACCGCATGCTTCGGAAAATGGAGTTATGACTGTGTTTACCCTCTATTCTTCTATATTTTTCAATTATTTCAGAAAAAAGCATGTTTGGACTTGAAAATTTTGAACAAAATGGGACGTATCTTATGTCACCTCAATTTTTTAACGAAATGGGACGTATTTGGTGTGATTTTTTTTCCGAGGAATCCAACGAAGCCTTTTTGAACTACCGCACGCATTGAAAACAGAAGTTATGGCTGTTTTTACCCTCAATTCCCTAAATTTTTTCAAATAGTTAGAAAAAGCATGTTCGGACTTGAAATTTTTGAACCAAATGAGACTTATCTTATGCGATTTTGTGCGATGTTTATACCTTCAATTCCCCTACATTTTTCAATTACTTCAGAAAAAAAGCATGTTCGGACTCGAAAATTTTGAACCAAATGGTACATATCTTATGTGATTTTTTCCGGGGAACCCGACGAAGCCTTTTCGAGCCACTGCACGGATTGAAAACAGGAGTTATGGCTTTTATATCCTCAATTTTATGAATTTATTAAAACATGTTGGGAAATTGAGGGTAAAACAGCCATAACGCCTGTTGCCAATGAGTGCAGTGGCTCAAATAGGTTTCGTTGGATTACTCGGAAAAAATCACACAAGATACGTACCATTTGGCTCAAAATTTTCAAGTCCGATTATGCTTTTTTTCTGAAATAATTGAAAAATGTAAGGGAATTGAGGTTATGACCATCGTACAAAATCGCGTAAGATAAGTCTCATTTGGTTCAAAATTTTCAAGTCCGAACATGCTTTTTCAAATAATTTGAAAAAAGTAAGGGAATTGAGAATAAAATCAGCCACCAATAAGGCCGATTGCATTACGGTAAAGGTTCACTAAATTTTAAGATCAATTTTTCATAATTATGAAAAAAATGTTATTATGTGTGTAGAGGTAGTTCTAGGATAATTCATAACTGTATTAAAAACCTTCTGGATTTTTGAATAACATATAACAAATAAAATGTGAAGAACTATCCAAAGCACTGATCGATGTTAAAATTACTATCAATCAATAATGTTTCATATGCCCTTTTCCGAACTAAATGTGCAATGTCTACCTCAGAAATGTGTAACTCATATAATTATGATTAAATAAACGCAAAGATTTTTCCATTCGTTCTTGTTGCCATAAAAAAATCCAACAGCTCATTAGTAGCAAGTGGCTAATCATTACCAGGATTTGCTAGAAAACCAACTGAGGGTTTGTGGAGCATAACACGATGCAAAAACAATCTCGGCAGCTGCAAAAAACATAACGATTCCAATCTCATCAAACCTCAACCTCAAAGGATAATCATTACCTAGATAATTATCATGATAATTTGTGCTACCCCCATCCTCGCCGAGTAATTTGCTCATTGCTGGAAGCTAGAAAAAAGAAATCTGTGAGAAGTGGAGCGGGTTGGACCAAATAAGAAAATTGCTTTAGTGGTATTTTTTTATGTAAAGATTTGTCAGCTTTGAAGTTGCGTTTCTCTTTAGTGCTAATTCTATTTACAAGTATGAATCGGAAAACTTCCTGCGAGAAATAGAGCAAACTTCAATTGGCGAATTAAAAATTCTTCAACTGAACCGAAGTCTGTTTCAATGACATTGAAGCAGAAAGTCTTCAAAGACAAATCGGACTATGGAAAAAAGTTTCGTTCATAGAACCAGCACACAATTACCGTAAAGTAGAACGAAATACTTTTCAGATCGTAAAGGAAAAACTCAAACAAAATGAAGACAGTAGAAGGAGAATCACCAAATAAGAGCACAGACTTAGATACAAACCTACATGAAATCGTGGGAAAACAGCAAAGAAAAAACTTTTCATTACACCCATTCCGGGGGGGTCAGTTACTGGTTGTTTTTATTACTATTTTATTTTCCCGTCGGCAGAGGTCCGAAAATCACTCGGAAGAAACGCTCAGGATAGGTTTCTAGTTGGAAAAATTCAAAGCCGAATGCTGCTGCCTGTAGTTCCCTATAGCGTCGACAGAACGACAATGCGAAGTCAATGTAAACAAGATTCAAAAGCGAGAGCGGATTCGCATCAAAGTCGATCTCTCAAGCGCACTACCTGGTGTATCAGAAGTGATTGAGGCACTTACTGATACAAGATCCAATTCGAAAATCCACTCACTCACTCACTCAAACTCAATCAATGCGGCCTAACATCGGTTCATACTGCCTGCGTACTTTCTGCCATAGCGGCAGATACACTGCCTGCGTGTTTGAATGGCTATGTTGGTCCTCCCCAACAACAGCAACAACAAAGCAAGATGTATCAGGCAGACAGCATTCGATCATCGATCAGTAAATGAATGAGTGAGTGAGTGAGTGAGCAAGAAAAGTTATCGAGTGAAAAAAGAAACTGAAAATCAGGTAGCTCCTCAATCAGTTGAGAATTCCAACTGGAGAAGGAACGTCTCTCTTTCAAATTTTATTTCTTTGATTCTCGGAGCAGTGCTGTCGAACACAATCTTTGCCCCGCTGGGAGATAAACCAATCGACAATTTAGGTTTTGCTTTCGCTGTTGAAAACGTTTCGGTCTCTCTCATGAGAATTGAGTGATTTTCGGGACACTGCCCGTCGGTTAACTTCCGGTTGCGGAAAAAGAACGACATTGGGGTTGCAAGGACAACCTTTTTGGCCTTTATTTTAGAACCACTTTTTTCATAGAATGTCTTCATTTGAGCGAAATTTTGATATATAAAATTATAGGCCAGAAATACCTTCTAAATTATGCCAAAACCGTAATGCCTTGTAATTTTTCACGTAATTTTCAATGTTTGCCGTACAAACCCATATTTTGACATAGTTTGATTTCTAGAGAATCTAGTTCTTGTACGAAAATTAATCAAACTTGCTTTCGTTTCGTTCCAATGCTTGATATTTACCCAAATAAGCCAATTCATCACATATGGCATTCACATTTTCCACGAAATTGAAAACGTTCCTCATTCCCCAGCTTGAACGATTTATTCCCCTAAAAAGTACGCCTAAATCGAGTCGACTTCCCGACAATCGAACGAATCTCTCCATCCGTATTTGTATCCTGCGAAACCAAAACAGGTGCTGATGTGCATCCATCGAGTTTATCGAGTAGGTATCCAAAATCTCCCCAAATTCATGGGACGGGTCGTTATCCAAGATGAATCCTCTTTATGAAAAAAAAAAAATTCTACAGGAGTGAGGTAGAAGATCTGAGAAAGTAACATAAAATGGTAAAACCGCTCCGGAAAATTTCCATTTAGACTGATGGTTTTACATGAACTGCATGAATTTAACCTTCCCTCCAACATTCTGATAAAGAGAGGAAGGGAATGGGAAAGTCGAAACACACCAAATCGTCTCTAGAGCTAATTCGAATCTTACTTTCCTGGGAACTCTTGGATCTTGTGTGAGGCATGGTAAGGTATCAGATATGTGTTTTGCTCCGGATTTGGGAAAGACGATTGATTGGCATTTTAAGCCGAAAACGATCTGATAACGGGGTCGATTGATTGAGCTGAGATCGTAGGTACGTTAAGGGTATTCTTCTCTACGATTTTTTTTGCATTAATCATAAGTTAATGATTTTTTTTAGTTTAATTTTCTTTATCTTGATAGACACTTTATTATACCGAATAGCATTTTAATGCTGTTCTATTCTTTAAAATTTGATAAAATGAAATCAACTAAAACTAAATTAACAATAATTAAATCTCACTTCCAACAATTAAATACCTTACTAGGTCAAGTAAAAGCAGCCATCCTAAATATGGAAACATTTTAGACTTTTTTTAGGAAATGAGTTTTTGATAGCAATAAAAATATACGTACAGAAACGCCAAAGCATTCGGAAGAAACATCTTTACTTTCTTTCATGTGTTGAAGAATAGAATCCTGGGCTATATTTTTGTATTCAATGTTCAAAATTCGAACTACTTTAGACTTGATTTAAAAGAATAATTTCGAAATCATATTGAGAAGACAATTTAAGCTCACAAAAACTTTTGGGTTTCGAAAAGAGGTTAGATTAAAATATAACCTTTCATAAAAAACAAAGGTGGAAGTTTTAAGTTCCTCTAGGATCCTAAGAAACAGATTACTTATAGGAGAGAACAAGACACAAACTCTTCTAAAGATTCTAGAGAAGATGGATTTATCTTCCCAAGAAAGCTATTTGACAGGTTTAAAATATTAAACCTAATAATTCACCTTACGAAGAATTGTCAATTCACTTTTCCTTCTGCTACGACGACGTCCCCAGAATGCAAATGCCTTCGATAATGAATCTTGGTGCAATAAATTTTCCTGCTCCTTTTCCGGGCAATTCGTTACATCCAGAACCGGTAGTTACCTTCCAGTTGTTTATCACCAGGGGATGTAACTCAATTAAACACCAACCAACCAACTGGGCTGACGACCACCGATCTCTATCGGTTACATGAGGAAAATATTTACTGCCCATCCCCAGGAACGGATCCAACGAAAGTCAACGACATTTGTCTGCTCTGTTCTCATAAATAAAGTCCAATGGTCCAGTCGCTCGGCAAAAAGGAAGAAAACAGAGAGAAAAAAAATTAAAAGAAGGAAAATTCTCTCCCCACTTTGGAAAATTTTCATTCCGAAACAACAATTCAAGCGCCTGAGCATTCAAATAGTTTTGCACTGCTGCCGGACACCATCATTCCGAGGAGCAACAGTCAGCGGACATTCATTTATCCAGTCCAGTGACGGGCGCGCCCTTTTCATGGTCCCAGGACTTCCTGCCGTCCTCCATTCCTCCGGTTTTTTATTTTGTTTTCAATCGTAAAGCGCAGTTCATTTTCCAAAGAAACAATTTCAACTGTTTTACATGGAATTCAACATTGTTGGGTGGGAGTGGTGCGGTCGTTGTTTTCTTTGAGGCACCCCAGCCAATTGAAAACAAAACTGGCAAACAAAAGGTTCCCGGAATGGAGACTGGACTGAGGACTGAATGGGGGGAAAGCTCTTCGGCGAGAAAAAGTTTCCATGGGGTAAAGTGGTTTCCTTACATTTTAACACTGTTGACGAAAATCAACATTCGAAATGGGGTTGTTTTTATGGAGTTTTCAATGTGTTTATATGCCAATGTTGTGAAAATTTCTTGGTATAACACCTTTTACATAAAATCTTAAAGCTGTAGTCTGGAAAATTTCGATTGACAACTGCCCTCTGGTGATTGAAATCTGTCGACTATCGACTGCCGTCAAAGCTTGCCGTCTAAAAACTGTCTTCTGAAAACTGCCAGTCGTCTGCAGACAGTAGTCTGAGATGATCACCTGAAAACTCGTTTGAAAACTATCGTCTGAAGCCTGTCGACTGAAGACTGTCGTTTGAAGTCTTTCGTCCGAAGACTGTCCTCTGAAGACTGTCGTCTGAAGACTGTCGTCTGAAGACTGTCGTCTGAAGACTGTCGTCTGAAGACTGTAGTCTGAAGATTGTCGCCTGAAGACTGTCGCCTGAAGACTGTCGCCTGAAGACTGTCGCCTGAAGACTGTCGCCTGAAGACTGTCGCCTGAAGACTGTCGTCTGCAGACTGTCGTCTAAAGACTGTCGTCTGAAGACTGTCGTTCGAAGACTGTTTGAAAACTGTCGCCTAAAGACTGTCGTCTGAAGACTCTCGTTTGAAAACTGTCGTTTAAAACTGTCGCCTGAAGACTGTCGCCTAAAGACTGTCGCCTGAAGACTGTCATCTGAAGACTGTCATCTGTAGATTGTCGTCTGAAGACTGTCGTCTGAAGACTGTCGTCTGAAGACTGTCGTCTGAAAACTGTCGTCTGAAAACTGTCGTCTGAAGACTGTCGTCTAAAGACTGTCGTCTGGAGACTGTCGTCTGTAGACTATCGTCTGAAGACTGTCGTCTGAAGATTGTAGTCTGAAGACTGTCGTTTGAAGATTGTAGTCTGAAGACTGTCGTTTGAAGACTGTCATCTGAAGTCTGTTTTCTGAAGGCTGTAGTCTTAAGACTGTCGTCTGAAGACTGTCGTCTGAAGACTGTCGTCTGAAGTCTGTCGTCTGACACCTGTCGCCTGAAGACTGGCGCCTGAAGACTGGCGTCTAAAGACTGGCGTCTGAAGACTGGCTACTGAAGACTGGCCTCGGAAGACTGGCGTCTGAAGACTGGCGTCTGAAGATTGTCGTATGAAGATTGTCGTCTGAAGAATGTTGTCTGAAGACTGTTGTTCAAAGACTGTCGTTTAAAGACTATCGTCTAAAGAATGTCATCTGAAGATTGTCGTCTGAAGATTGCCGTCTGAAGACTTTCGTCTGAAGACTATCGTCTGAAGACTATCGTCTGAAGACTATCGTCTGAAGACTATCGTCTGAAGACTATCGTCTGAAGACAGTCTTCTGAAGACTTTCGTCTGAAGACTGTCGTCTGAAAGCTAACGTCAGAAGATTGTCGTCTGAAAACTGTCGTCTGAAGACTATCGTCTGAAGACAGTCGTCATAAGACTGTCGTCTAAAGACTGTCGTCTGAAGACTGTCGTTTGAAGACTGTCGTCTTAAGACTTCAGTTTGAAGACTGTCGTCTGAAATTTGCCGTCTGAACACTGTAGTTTGAAGACTGTCGTCTGAAGACTTTCGTCTTAAGACAGTCGTCTAAATACTGTCGTCTGAAGACTGTCGTCTGAAAACTGTCGTCTGAAGACAGTCGTTTGAAGACTGTCGTCTAAAGACTGTCGTTTTAAGAAAGTCGTTTTAAGAAAGTCGTCTGAAGACTGTTTTCTGAAGACTGTCGTCTGAAGATTGACGTCTGAAGATTGCCGTCTTAAGACTGTCATCTGAAGATTGCCGTCTGAAGACTGTCGCCTGAAGATCGTTGCCTGAAGACTGTCGTCTGAAGACTGTCGTCTGAAGACTGTCGTCTGAAGACTGTCGTCTGAAGACTGTCGTCTGAAGACTGTCGTCTGAAGACTGTCGTCTGAAGACTGTCGTCTGAAGACTGTCGTCTGAAGACTGTCGTCTGAAGACTGTCGTCTGAAGACTGTCGTCTGAAGACTGTCGTCTGAAGACTGTTGTCTGAAGACTATCGTCTGAAGATTGTCGTCTAAAGATTGTCGTCTGAAGATTGCCATCTGAAGACTGTCGTCTGAAGATTTTCATTTTAACACTGTCGTCTGAAGACTTTCTTCTGAATACTGTCGCCTGAAGACTGTCGTCTGAAGACTGTCGTCTGAAGACTATCGTCTGAAGACTATCGTCTGAAGACTGTCGTCTGAAGATTTTTGCCTGAAGACTATCGCCTAAAGTCTGTAGTTAGTACACTATCGTCTGAACACTGTCCTCAGTGGACTGTCGTTTGATGACTGTTGTCTGAAGATTGTCGTCTGAAAACTGTCGTCTGAAAACTGTCGTGTGAAGACTGTCGTCTGAAAACTGTCGTGTGAAGACTGTCGTCTGAAAACTGTCGTCTGAAGACTGTCGCCTGAAGATTTTTGCCTTAAGACTATCGCCTAAAATCTGTTGTTAGTACACTATCGTCTGAACACTGTCCTCAGTAGACTGTCGTTTGATGACTGTTGTCTGAAGATTGTCATTTGAAAACTGTCGTCTGAAGACTGTCGTCTGAAGACTGTCGTTTGAAGACTTTCTTCTTAAGACTATCGTCTGAAGACTGTCGTCTGAAGAATTTTATCTTAACACTAGCGTCTGAAGACTTTCTTCTGAAGACTGTCGTTCGATTTTGATTCGAAATTCGATTATTTGAAAAAGGTGGAGATCAATGCCTCACATTACCCCACCCAGACACAACAACTGGGCCACTGGATTACCATGGTTTGGAAAACAAATTTAAAAATGAAGGTAGGGATTTCTCCCATTCGGTTGCTTGCTGGCCTAGACAGGCTTTGGTGGTTGCCGCAGACTTTTGAATCGAATTCACGAGAAAGCGCACAGCAAGAATGGCTGCTGCACTCCTATGCGCTTCACAACTGCCTCGGTGAATAAAATCGGTAGAAGTGGAAAAACAACAAACTAGAAAGAAGTAGATCACCAGTGAGTTGTGATGGGACGAAATTAAAACCACATTTTTTTATACTTATGGGTAAGGAGAGGAGAGCAAATTTCATAGTTGTAGTTTCAATAAAATTAGCTTGAACACGCTTGAAATTCCCATAAAAATTCCTGGACGTCAAAATCATTGGGAATAAAATCTCTACATTTAAAATTTTGTTTAAAACTTTCAAATGCCAAAAGACGACCAGAATAATGATAAACTCAAAATGCTTATTCCAATCCATCCATGCAAATAATTTTTCAGAGAAACTTCCTTGCAAATTATGCATCTCAGTTTCACTTTCCATCCGGGAAGCTTCCCGGAAATGACAATTTTTCGAAAACCGTGCCAAGATTACTGCACATAATGAACTGGTATGCGTTTCACAGTGAGAAAGAGTGCGCGCTAATGAAATTCATTGGCACGTCAGATTCAATTTAAGTTTTTCCCCATGCAGCGGAGCAAAAATCATCGCTGGTTTTCCTTCGTTGCTCCTCTTCGAGTGTATTTTTTTTTTCGTCTGTTTCTGAGAAAGCTGGGAAAATCTTAAGCACACATTCAAGGATTTTCTGCAACAATGCACCGAGCTCAGCATTTCATTACAAATATTACGGACGCATTTCACGCTGCCAAGATCCGTTCACTTGCACATGTAATTACCATAAACCGCTCACCAGCCTAGGAGAAGCAACTGGAATTTTATCCTTCTTGAGAATGAAAATAGAGTTCAGGGAAGACGCGGCTGAAGCAACAAGAACAATTTTGCGGTTTACTGATTTTCTTAGGAATTTGTTAAAATTCACTGAAAGGAAATGGTGCTTCATGGAAAGCTTAAAATTATTCAGTTTCTATGGTTGCACAAGTTTTGCGCAAGAAAGGGCCCAATCTCTTTTCCAAAAACTGGTTCCTTAACTTATTCCCACTACTTCTGACTCAGGCGATACAGGGCACAATATTGAACCATTCGTATGCCGTTTGGTTCGTAAAAAACTCTCCAGCCACATTCCAAATAGAGGTGCAAAATAAGTACCGGTTGATGTTTTTTTCAATCACCTACTAGAGGTCAAACAAACGCTGTTTTCATAATAAGACACATCTGTTGCACTGAGATGAATATTTGTTCGGCACCCGATAGTTTTGATAATCAAGGTACAAAATAAGAAATTAAAATTCTCGAGTCCCACAACAATAATCCATCTGGATGACAAAAGCAAAAAAAGCCCACGATCGAAATTTATATTACCCTCACCATGGCTCGAAATAAAAAATGCACCACGGAATGGTTCCTCCGGAGCCTCCACAATGGCTGCTCGCATCGTGGCCCTTACAATAAAATATAATCAGCGGAAAATTTTAATTAAACTTATAAAACCGCAAAATGCACCATCATGTGATTGGTATCCACTACCAGAAGCAGGCAGCCGCTGAAATATTTGGGAGCATGCAGGATTTTTCAATGCAACGCGCTGGAGTTATGTGGAAGCTTCGAGGAATGTTACACGGATTCTTTTGATAAGAATAATGACTTTTATGATTCGACGATTTTTAAAAACAACGCGAGCAATTTTCCATCGATGAGTATGCTCAGCAAATCAGAATTAATACAATGCAATGTCATATTGTTTACTTTTTTGGAAAATTTTCACACATCAGCATGCAGTTAACTTACTCACTATTCCTTGGATCGAAAATTTCAAATAGTATACCTGAAAAAAAGAGAGAGAAAAAAAACAATGTATTTACTCATTGCCTGAAGCCCTTTGAAAAATGAAATTAGTTTGAGTATGTAGAGCATATTTCAAGTGCTTCGAGTTTTATCGAAAGAATTTTGAATATTTTGAGTCCAACGAGTCTTCTGAGTCTTTTAAGCCATTTGAAACTTTTGAGTCTGAAACATTTTCCAGTCTACTTAGTCTTTTCAGTCTTTTCAGTCTTTTCGCTCTTTTCAGTCTTTTTAGTCTTTTCAGTCTTTTCAATCTTTTCAGTCTTTTCAGACTTTTCAGTCTTTTCAGTCTTTTCAGTCGTTTCAGTTTTTTCAGTCTTTTCATTCTTTTCAATCTTTTAAGTCTTTTCAGTCTTTTCAATCTTTTCAGCCTTTTCAGTCTTTTCAGCCAGTATTTTTAGTCTTTTCAGTCGTTTCAGTCGTTTCAGTCTTTTCAGTTTTTCAAGTCTTTAAAGTCATTTCAGTCTTTTCAGTCTTCTCAATTTTTTGCAGTCTTTTCAGTCTTTTCAGCCTTTTCAGTCTTTTCAGACTTTTCAGTCTTTTCAGTCTTTTCAGTCTTTTCAATCTTTTCAGTCTTTTCAGTTTTTCAAGTCTTCAAAGTCAATGCAGTCTTTTCAGTCTTTGCAGCCTTTTCAGTCCTTTCAGTCTTTTCAATTTTTTCAGTCTTTGCAGTCTTTTCAGTCTTTCCAGTCTTTTAAATCTTTTCAGTCTTTTCAGCCTTCAGTCTTTCCAGTCTTTTCAGCCTTTCCAGTCTTTTCAGTCTCTTCAGTCTTTTCAGTCTTTTCAGTCTCTTCAGTCTTTTCAGCCTATCCAGTCTTTACAGTCTTTTCAGTCTTTGCAGTCTTTTCAGTTTTTCCAGTTTTTTAAGTCTTTTCAGTCTTTTCAGTCTTTTCAGCCTTCAGTCTTTTCAGTCTTTCCAGTCTTTTCAGCCTATTCAGTCTTTTCAGTCTTTTCAGCCTCCAGTCTTTTCAGTCTTTTCAGTCTTTTCAGCCAATTCAGTCTTTTCAGTCTTTTACGTCTTTCCAGTCTTTTTAGTCTTTACAGTCTTTTCAGCCTATTCAGTCTTTTCAGTCTTTTCAGTCTTTGCAGTCTTTTCAGTCTTTTCAGTCTTTTCAGTCTTTCCAGTCTTTTCAGTCTTTTCAGCCTTCAGTTTTTTCAGTCTTTCCAGTCTTTTCAGTCTTTTCAGCCTATACAGTCTTTTCAGTCTTTTCAGTCTTTTCAGTTTTTCCAGTCTTTTCAGTCTTTTCAGTCTTTCCAGCCTATTCAGTCTTTTCAGTCTTTCCAGTCTTTTCAGCCTATTCAGCTTATTCAGTCTTTTCAGTCTCTCAAGTCTTTCCAGTCTTTCCAGTCTTTTCAGTCTTTTCAATCTTTTTAGTCTATTCAGTCTTTTTAGTCTTTGCAGTCTTTTCAGTCTTTTCAGTCTTTCAGTCTCTTCAGTCTTTTCAGTCTTTTCAAACTTTTCAGTCTTTTCAGTCTTGCAGTCTTTTCAGTCTTCTCAATTTTTTGCAGTTTTTTCAGTCTGTTCAGTATTTTCAGTCTCTTCGGTATTTTCAGTCTTTTCAATCTCTCAAGTCTTTTCAGTCTTTTCAGTCTTAACAAACTGTTCAGTGTTTTCATTCTTTGCAGTCTTTACAGTCCTTTCAATCTTTTCAGTCTTTTCAACCTTTTCAGTTCTTTCAGTCCTTTCAGCCTTTTCAGTATTTTTAGTCTTTTCATTCTTTTCAATCTTTTCAGTATTTTCGATCCCTCAAGCCTTTTCAGTTTTTTCAGTCTTTTCAATCTTTTTAGTCTTTTCAGGCTTTTTCAGTCTTTTAAGACTGTTAAGTCTTCTTTGCAGTCTTTACAGTCCTTTCAGTCTTTTCAGCCTTTTCAGTCTTTTCAGTCTTTTCAATCTCTCAAGTCTTTTCAGTCTTTTCAGTCTTTTCAGTCTTTTCAGTCTTTTCAGTCTTTTCAGTCTTTTCAGTCTTTTCAATCTTTTCAGTCTTTCCAGTCTTTTTAGTGTTTTCAGCCTATTCAGTCTTTTCAGTCTTTTCAGTCTTTCCAGTCTTTTCATTCTTTTCACTCTTTTCAGTCTGTTCAGTCTTTTCAATCTTTTCAGTCTTTTCAGTCGTTTCAGTCTTCCAGTCCTTACAGTCTTCTCAAGTTTTTGCAGTTTTTTCAGTCTTTTCAGTCTTTTTAGTATTTTTAAGTCCTTTCGGTATTTTCAGTCTTTTTAGTCTTTTCAGTCTTTTAAGTCTTTTCAGCCTTTTCAATTGCTCAAGTTTTTTCAATCTTTCCAGTATTTTCAGTCTTAATAAACTGTTCAGTGTTTTCATTGTTTGCAGTCTTTACAGTCCTTTCAGTCCTGTCAGTCTTTTCAGTCTTTTCAGTCTTTTCAACCTTTTCAGCCTTTGCAGTCTTTTCAGTCTTTTCCATCTTTTAAGTTTTTAGTCTTTTTTCAGTCTTTTTCATGTCTTTTCAGTGTTTTTTCAGTTATTTTTCAGTCTTTACAGTCTTTCCAGTCTGTTCAGTCTTTTTAGTTTTTTAGTGTTTCCATTTTATTTATGTTTCTGGAGGTCTATGGAGCTTTTCTTTTGAATGTCTGTGTTTCTGAATTTCAAAATGTTAGTTTTCTTTGAAGGGACTTATATTTTAAAATAACGTAATTAAGACATTTCAGTCTGAAACAAAATCCAAACTTTTTAAAACCTCCTTGTATAAATTTGTTTACATCGTTTTAATCTCTGCCTGCTCAGCCACAGGCAGGACTTCCTCCAGACTTTGCAGCGGGCTGCATTGTTTCTTGTTTATTGACCCGAACGATAGTTCCAAGTCATCAACAGCTTCGGAACGAGAACAAATTGCCTCCTTCCTCCTTCACAACCGGCACATTTCGAAAGCGGAAGTTGTTCATACCAACCATAGCAGCTAGTAGCCAACCATCCAGACCGAAAACTTTTTCGTATCCTTTCTTCAATGTTGACAGAGAAACCAATAACGCAACACACTGGAAGATTAGAGCTGGCCGGAGGCGGCCGGCTGGCTAGCTGGCTTTATAGTAGGGTTGTTCAGTTTTTATTGGCCAAATGTTTTTCCGAAAGTGGGCAGATATTGCTCATTGCAAATAATCACAATCGGATTTATCAAATGATAAAGCCATCGATTGTATAACTTTTTTCGTTTACTTCGAAAAAGACCTTTTAGGCAAAAAACCTCCCCAGTTATGATTGTTGTTGACCTGCAAAAATAGTCGGAGCTCCAAAAGTCGAAAGTCAAACCCCCATTTTGAGGTTGTTCCGGCCAAAGAAAACCATACAGTGCAGTGGGAAGTTCACACAAATGTAGTCTTGTCGGGTGTTAGTTGCTCTCGATAGTTTTACCGATCTTTTTTTTCTCCCTCGACCGAGACGAAAATTTTATCGAAACAAGTCTGTGTCCGAGTTTGTTTTTTTTTCTTCTATGAAATCGGTTGGGTGAAAAAAGTGGTTCAGTTCTTACCGAAAGAACGGATTCGGTGTTTTCCTCAGTTTTTTCTGGGTTTCAAACAAGCAGAATCTCACCACTATTTTATGGGATAAACTAAACTTCATCGAATGGTTTTCTGCTGGTGGAAAACCACAAGTTGCTGCACCTTGTACCTTGCACCGGCTGCTGTGAGAACAAATTTGGTACCGAGTTTATTGGACTCGTTTGGTTTAATTGTGGCTGAGTTGCTCATTTCATTGGCAGGAGTTTTGCTAATATCTGGGCCAAAGGGTAACTTTGGTAGCACAGGTGTACAAATAAATGATATTTTTATTACAGTTTAGTTTTGTGGGAAGTGAAAATGCCCTCAATTCAAGCCGTTATAATCATTAGAAAATAATGGAAAATTCTTACAACTATGATGAGTCATTAGTTAGTTGGATTCCAATTTGTCTCATTGATAATAAAAGGAAAAATGAGGCAGAAATGGCTGACAAAAACATAATTTTGATTAGATTTTTCATTGATTTCATGACCAGAGCACGGTACCTAGAGTACGATAACTATAAAAAATTTGTTTACATGGCTACCGTAATAAAATAGTCCAATGAATTTCAAAGCTGAAAACAGTAAGTCTTAAAAAGACTCTGGTACTTTAATCAATGTAAGAGAATGCTTCTAGGATAATAAGGAGAACGAATCAACATGTAAAGTTCAACAAAGTATGTTTTCTATAGTCGAACCACAGGTTTTATGCAATCTATAGTGTGATTTTTTTTATCGTTTTAGAGTGCTCAGTGAAATAATAGCGGTTGGAAAAACATGATTGGCAACTTTTTTCTCTTCTTTTTGTGTGTAAATTGTTTACAAATAAGAAAAGGCAGGAATGAATTGAAAAAAAAACGTTAGGAAAGTGAAGCTTTCCGTGAATGGCAGCCAGCTGCCAACAGATGCTTTCTCCAGCCGTGCGTCGTTGGCATCATCCAAACAGCCGAGGGTAGACTTTTAAGAACGCGCAGAACAACAAATTAAAAGTGGAGAATAGAATACAAAACATCCTCCGCTGCCGAGTGACAAGTTGAGTTTGCCAAGTCATCCGGATGACAGCGTGCCGTCGTCAGTCGACGGGATCGGATGGCATCCTTGCAATGAATGGTGGAAAATTTCGCGTATTTGTATTGTTCGTCGCGTGAATGGCGTGCCGCGGATGCTTGAAAAAAAAGCAGTGTTGTTTCAGCTTAAGAATGTACACTTAAATCTGTAAAGTGTTCAAGGTAAATTCATATTAAACGTGTTGAATTCAACAAAAAACACAGATTGTAAAAATGACGATCGATATGAATGAGCGAAATGTTTAAAACACGGAATACAGTTTTTTTGCGATTGATTCAGAAGTTTTGGTTATGATTTTTAATACAGGGTTTCATTTCAGATGTGAAATCAAATTCAATCAACCATACAACAAGAGACATTTTTTGGAGCTTGGGTCTCAGGTTGAACCGAGAAAAATGCAAGAATAATTCAAAATGCTCGTTCAGAGAGAAAAGGAATTTTTCACAAGAAATATCAATAAGCAACTCAAACACAACCTATTTGAAAATCATAGATTTTAGGGTATCATAGACCAAAAATGTGTGCTCTGTTTGCTCGAAAAAGGTTAAAAGTATAGATATTATTTTATTTTATTGACATATTTTTCCGTCTCACGACATAACTTGATGATTATAATTCGAATTCCTAAAACTCACTCGGTCCATGGCAACCACTTTCCAATTTCTCGGGCATTCCGAGTATTTGGACATGAAACTAGTTAATCTACAAAAAAATCTATTCCGCCACCTTTATCCTAGACCATCGTTAGCTAACTTGACACACACAAAGCCTACAAATAAGGAAAAAAAAACCACAAACAACTGATTATCCCAGCAAACATTTTTGTAGCTATATTCTTATGCTGTTTTGATCAAAGTTCCATATCCGTTATACAGGGCGACAAAAAAGTCCGGTCAGACAGGAAAATCTCAATATTTCAAAGAATAAGAAGAAATTTGAATCTGGTTTTCAAAGCTTTATTCAGTAACTAATAAAGATACTTCACAGAGGATATCTCGGAATTACACCATCTTTATCTGATCGAACCAGCTTCAGACGTCTCGGAAAGTCGTCGCAAGCGGCGCGCACCTGCTCCATCGGCATCTCGTCGTAGATTGTCGTGATAACTCACTTGAATTGCTCCAAATTTGTTATTTTATAGTCGTTCAGCTTCGACATCATGTATCCCCACACGAAACAATCCAGTGGATTCAGATCCGGAGAGACAGAGGTCATTCATTCTTCGAAATGAAATCGGTCAAGTTTTCCTCACACCTCGCCTGAACAACCTTTGCGGTGTGGGATGCTGCGCCATCTGTCTGGAAGCAAGACTGACGTCTTATTTTGGAACCGGGAAACATTCAGCTTGTCCACAGGAACTTGCTGGAGGCTCACACTCCAAATTCGATCATTTTGGCGATTGACTGTTTGCTCCAAAACGAACAGCTTCTCGTTCGAAAAAATAATATCGTCATCTGCGCGCCAAACCGAGCAGCGATAACAGCTGCCCTTAACTCTTCCATGGCTCACAACTCAATGTAAACAAACTGTACAGAAACGAAACTCTGCCACTTTGGGCAGCAGAGTTAGCCCTTTCATTTGACATATTGAAGGCACCAGAGATATGCAACGTTTAGGCTACAGGCGACCCCAAAAAGTGTTACCGGACTTTTTTGTCACCCTGTAGAATGAGCGTATGAAAGTAGAAAAAAACAGCATTTACCTACCAAAGTTTGGAGGCAATATACATACATAAATTTGATTTCTTTCTAAAGCGATGAAAACTACACCAATTGGGCGTCATCCGACACCTTATTCGTACCTATCGAAAGAATGCAAGAGAGCGCAAGATTGAGCTCTCATAGCCTTCAAATCGTCTGCCAGCAACAATATTTACCAGTTCACTCATTGGTCAATGTTACTCAATTCCCTTCTGAATGCACTGCTGGTTGCAGAGAGAACATGGCGATGATTATTTCACTTGAAGCCCGCGCGGGAGCAAAATCATTCCCAAATTTACATACATGGCGAACTTTCTATTATATCCGATTTAAACTGACTACAGACGACATTTTATACGATCTTTACACTACGCACACATACAAGTACAAGTCATACACATACAAG
The DNA here is from genome assembly GCF_029784155.1 of Uranotaenia lowii. NCBI lineage: Eukaryota > Metazoa > Arthropoda > Insecta > Diptera > Culicidae > Uranotaenia > Uranotaenia lowii. The sequence continues at coordinate 358,584,799 of NC_073692.1, forward strand.
TCATGTTTCTTTAGGAAAACGCAACTTCATCTTATTCCCACTACTTGTGACTTAGGTGTCACAGGGAACAAAATAAAAAATTGTAGAACCATTCGTATGCCGTTTGGTTCAGAAAACACTCCAGCCACTTTCCAACGAGAGGTGAAAAATGTGTACCGACCGGTTGAGGTTTTTTTTGTAAGATTAAAAACTGGGGGTCAAACATTCGGTGGCTCAATAAAAGAAAAACATCTGTTGCACTATAATAGCTGTGACTCATTTTAGTTTAGTCATTATTTGTTAGCATTGACAATCGAGAGACAAACCACGGGATAAAAGATTTCATATTTCATCGCAATTTCATCCGGCTGAAAAAGACAAAAAAAGGAAAAGACGAAATTCATGTTACCCTTACCATAGCACGAAATAAAAATGCACCATAAAATGGTTCCTCCGGAGCCTTCTCAATGGCAGCTTGCAAAAAGGGGACTACAATGAAACGTAATCAGCAGAAAGTTTTAATTAAACTTATAAAACCGGAAAAGATCAGCATCATGTGATTGGAATCCAGCCACAGGGATAGTATGGCAAGAAATTGTTCAATGCGCCACACGGTGGAATGTAGGAAATGTGGGAATTTTGAGCTATGTTGCACAAATTTTATCACAAAATAGAGATGTTTATTGATTTGATTGATAATTATTAAAAAAAAAACCAACAAGAGCAACTTTCCATCACACTCATCAATTTACATGAAACACAAAACATTCAAATCTCGCTTGAGCTTTCATTACGTCGTATGAAATATCTTAAGAATCCACAGAAAACTGCTGCAAAAGTTATCAAAACATCTTTAAGATTTGTATTTCAAGTATAGAATATGTTGTCCAGACTACAAGTATTCTAAATGGATAGAAGTTTATGTCAGTTTTTGTATTTTTCGTAATAAAACCCGTTGCTTACATTTTGTTTCATGTTACGTAATGAAAGCTCACGCGAGAAATATACTATTTCAATTTGAAATAAGCAATGTCGCGATGTTTACATTATTCTCGGGTAGGAAATTGCAAATACTATACCTGGAAAAAATGGAAAAACCCAATGAATATCCATGTCGTTAAAATCGCCATTGAGACTGTTGAGTCTAAAAGGCTTTTAGTGTATTTAAATAGTTTTTTTTTATTTTGAATATCTAAAATCTTTTGAGTCCTTTAAGTCCTACAAGACTTTTGTGAGTTTGAATTTTCAAGTGCATTTTGAGTCAATTAAGTTTATAGAGTTTTTAAGTACTTTGAGTCTCTTATGTTTTTTTCGTGTTTAAGGCCTTTTCAACTATTTCGGATTTTTGAAGACTTTTTTTTTAACCTTTTCAGTGTTTTCAATCTTTTGAGTCTCTTTAGTTTTTTTTTTAATTATTCTTGAGGTCTTGGGTGTCTTAACATTTTCTATCTTTCGAGTCTTTTATTCCAGTTGAAACTTTTGAGTTTTCTAAGTCTTTAAAGTTCCTTCCTTTGAGGTATTATGATATGATTATGATGTCATTTTCGAATTTCTTTAACTCTGGGATCTAAAAGCTTCGTCTTGGTCCAAAACTCATCCATGATTTTTAGCAGAATTTTTAAGTCACGCATACATGAGTAAATTTGAACTCAAATGTTTGTATGGGAAAATTGAATATTTTGTACTGAAAAATCAACAATTTTTTTTTCTTTTGGGGGAGCCAGCTTATGGTGTTTGTGCCAATTTATAAATTTTCTAAAGGAAATTTTCCGCTGAACAACTTTGTTGAAGACCGTAACTTCGTATCTTATTAGGAAAAAACAAGTTATTAGCTGTTTATCAGGCTTATGTCTTCTCGCATTGATAATCAATAAATTCAATTGACATCACTGCTGGGTGCCTAGCGAGGTATTGCATGACTACTTTTCATGCAAAACTTCGTGAGGCTCCTGCAGTGATGTCGATTGAATTTATTGTTAATCCATGCAAAAAGACATACCTTTGTTAAACAGTTAATGAGTTTTTTGGCTTATAAGATACGAAGTTACGGTCTTCAACAAAGTTGTTCAGCGGAAAATTTCATTTAGAACATTTATAAATTGGTAAAAAAACCATCAGATGGCTCAGTCCCACAGAAGAAACAGGAATGATGTTGATTTTTCAGTAAAAAATGTTCAATTTCCCCATACAAATCTTAAAGGTAAAATATACTCATGTAAACGTACTTAAAAATTCTGCAAAAATTCATGGGTGAGTTTTGGACCAAGACGAAGCTTTTTTGATCCCAAGGTTTGAGAAATTCAAAAAAGACCTCAAATCGACTCAGTCTAATGATATATTATTGTATTATGCAATCTTTTCAGTCTTCAAAGTTTTTTCGGTTTTTTTTTCTAAGACTTTCCAGTCTTTTCAAGCATTTTTAGAATATAGACTAGATGAAAATTTATATTGAAAAAAATGCGAGTTTTTTTTTCTTGGCTCTCGGTAAGACTTGAACCCAAATGTTTTGAGTATCGAAGTTCCTCGGTTGGTAGGGTAACTGTTCTTCTATGTGATCATCAGTGAGACTCATGCGTTGTCAGTTGTCGCTTTCGTCATATTCAAAAACCCTTATTTAACAAGCTCGGTGTTCGGCACCGCTTTATTTCTATTTTTGAATGTGACCGAAAGGTGGGTCTTGAAGACCGCAAGTATTTTTGACTTTAAAGAAAAAAGTTATTATTATTTTCTTTTAGCTCATTCATCACAGCCCAGTAAAATATGAGAATTATCAGGATATTCAGAATAAATTTTTGATGAAAATGACTAATAGATATTTTTTAAATTTTAAGTCAAATCGATTCGCATTCTTAAACAAATTATTAATGAAATTAAAATCTTCGATAGCTATCTTCATAAAAGTTATCCAGTGGTGTCAGTAAAAGTTACATTATTTCTATTAAATTTTCTAAAGCTTTTTGCAAGCATAATTTCTTTAGAACTAGAATAGCTTAGGAAGATCTTAATAATCCTTAATCAAATTGAGGGTAATAAACATTTTCAAAATTAGTTTTCGTTTTTATAGAGTTGTAGTTTTGTTTTTTATAAGGTTGTCAGTTCATTCATCAATGGTTGATTTCACTAAAAACTTGGTAATTTGAAAATTGCAAAACGCAATATCCCCAAAACTAGAGGTTTTATAACAGAGCTTCCATATTTTCAGAAAATATTATGCAAATTTTTGAGTTCCTTTGAATTGAAACCTGGTTTGCCCACTGTTCAACAAAGTTTTTGCATAAATCCTTAAAATTAGATTTTTGTCTAGCTTGATTCTGTAGAAACTGTCGTCCTGAGAAACTCAATTAAAAATATATATTGATTGAAAAAGAATATTATGTTGAACAAATAACTGTATATTTTTCACTGATTTGATGTCCACAAATTTTTGCAATACAAATCTTTAAATTTCTTAATGTATTTAATACCTTAAACTTTGATATGATAAATTATAGACTATGGAACTCGTTTGTTTTACTTTTGAGATAAGAATTCAATATTGAGATCGTGATTTCAAAATTCCGCATTCAGTACTTCAAATGATGCCAAAACAATGTTTGATTAGCGGTTGAAAAAAACTCGGTAAACAGCATATTTGAAAAAATATTTTTTCTAATGTATTGGCTTTGATAAACGACAGTTATAACCCACCCCATAGGTAAAAGGCCTGTTCATAAATATAGCATTTTAATAAATGATAGAATATCTATTTGAAATTTTTGTTTCCTACCACGGCCATAATGACGACTGATTGGTTGAAAAAAGTCCTCTTTTATACACCATTTTTAAATATTTTGTGAGCATGATTCAAAAACATCCTTTAAAAACATGTTATACATTCATTATAAAGTCTGTTTCACATAGAATCTGGTCGGATAAAATATATCATTTATCCGCAAAGAAATAACGTACAACAAAAGTAAAAATGTCATTTTGTAGGGTTTTTATTGCACTTTAAGGAAAAAAAATCATAAAAACCATTCGTCAGCTTTTCGGATGAATTTTTGAACTTTTGTTGTAATACCACCCATCATTTTCTGCACAGTACTGCTGGTAACCTCATTTGCCATCTTGTTCCACCACTTTTCCATTTGAGCGGGTTTTTTCATGGTTCTGCCACATGTCTTCAGTTTGCCCTTATCTATTGCCCAATATTTCTCGATGGGACGAACATCCGGATTGATACTTTTTTCAACAAAATCGATCTTGTTCTCCTTATACCACTTAACGACATCCCGGCTGTAGTGTAGTGGCTGCTTACCAGGTCCGGCCAGAACTTCATCGGACCTTTGTGAGACCGAATGAATGGCAAAACCCTCTTCTGGAGACATTCTTCTTTGTAGACATTTCCATTCATTGTGTCCCCAGTGATGAAAATCTTAGACTTCTTCCCACAACTACAGATCCCTTGCCAAATCATCAACTTACGAGCAAATTTTATCTGCGAAAACAAACTTGAATCTACCCGCAACATTCCCTTTACGCTTCGCAAGGTTAAGTTTGTTACCGGGTATTTGTCCAAAATCCATTTTGACGTAAGTTTCGTCGTCCATCAAAATGCATCCGTTGTACTTGGTCAACACTTTCTCGTACAACTTCCTTGCCCTGGTTTTGGCAACCAGGTTTTGTTTCAGCGTCCTGTTGGGGTGTTTGCTTGTATGACACGACCGCAAGCCTTCTCGCAAACAAATTCGTCGAGCTGTACTGTGGTTCGTCTTGAACTTTTTCGCCAAATCACGCAAGGAGATTCCAGGATTATTGTGAACTGATCGAATTAACTTTGCTCGCAGCTTCCGGTCATAAGTTTCACTTTTACGCCTGGTTTGTTTTGTTCGATCCACCGTAAGGGTCTCCCGGTAACGTTGCAGCGCCGAATTTACAGTCGATTTTGGATATTTCACGAATTTCGCGATCTTTACCCCTGACCACGTCGGTTTCTCTACGTCAGTGTGCAGAATTTTCTCTCGCCTTTCGCGTTCCATCGTCGATAACTTTTGACTGACTGCTTCAACCTTGATGAAATTTTCACCACCTAAGTAAATAAACCATCCGGATCAAAACACTGTCAATAGATTCGCGACAGCAACAACTAGGGGTGCTACAGTAAATGAAAAAATGCGACCAAGTTCTATGTGAAAAAGACTTTAGTATCTTTAACCCCAGCTTTTTTGTAGCTATTTTGTGTAGGATGTTTTCTTAATCAATTTTTAAAACATGTTATGAAAGCCATAAAATAGAACTGAGTTCCTTTGAATTTTCAATGATATGAAATTGATAAAGCAGCAAAATCAATGAAATAAGTTGAAAATTCTGATATATTTTGAAGAAATTAGACAATTAAAGCCTTGAACAAATCATGAATTTATGATCGGAAAAACAAGGAAAAACCGAGAATTTCAAAATGAAAAAGTTGTGGTCACCCTGATATTAGTGCTAAGTACCATATACAATAGACAAAATATGTATTGCATTGCTCTTTACAAAGTTTGCGTATAATTAATCAGCATAACTGTAAAATTAATTTGCTTCTAGATTGAATCATTCCCGTTATTCACTTCACTCGTTATTCAAAATTTAATGCTGTTCTGAGATCATCCTGGTGAAGTTTACATCCGGTCTCTGAAAGCAAACTACGTAATTAATTTCTAGCTGCAGCAAGGGAGAAATTTCTCATGAACGCATCTGTCGAAACCATGCGGAAAGGGTTGTGTCGAGAAGCAGTGTAGATTGTCCAAGACAAAATTTTGAGTTGCATAATTTATTTCCGGCTCCAACTTGACAGATTCGTTAGCAGTAGGAGCCCAGAAGAAGCAGTCGGGTTGGTCCTTCGCCTTGCGTTGAGGAATGTTTCCTGTAGTTTACCGACATGACACCTCATAACAAGCA
>NC_073692.1:358591199-358666199 GCF_029784155.1 Uranotaenia lowii
AAATCGAAAAATAAAAAATTTGTTGATGGTGAAAATTGAGAAACAATGTGTAAATCATGTTGCAGTGCGTACATTTTAGATCATTTAGATCATTGTTCAGAAATTTCGTAGAATTATTGTGCCAAACATCAAGAATTGAATTACATTTGAAGATTGGCAATCCGCATTAACAGTAATAAAACTACCATAAATAAGTGAAAAAAATCTTATGCTAGTGCTAGTGCTTTGCATCTATATTAAATTAAGAACATCCGTGAAATCTGTAAAACAAATTCAAGAATCAAAAATGTACATTCACTATAACATTAACAAAAATGTTAAAAATTCTGTATAACTGTGGATTGAATGAGAGTGCTAAGTATTTCACGTGATCAGACCACTCTAATGAAACCCCAATTAAAGTTATGGAATGATTTTCATTAGGTTTTAAAAAGTCAGCTCTTTACTTATGGGACAGTAAAATAAGTTGAGTTTTGGAAGCGTTAGGAAAAGTCTTCCACATTTTCAAGTAATTCAAAAAGGAATTTAAATTTTGTTGCAATCTACTGCGTACCACCCGTAAATTTCGACCTTTGGCTGAAAGCAAAGTATCATCAGCAAATAATCTTCTACCATTTCTTTCTGGTTCATCAGGAAGATCAGAAGTAAAAATATTGTATAAAATAGGCCCAAGTATACTACCCTGAGGGACACCAGCTCTAATGGGTATCCTTTCAGAGCATGAATTTTGATAGCTTACTTGCAAAGTTCGGCTAGTCAAATAATTTTGAATAATTTTAGTGAGATATACAGGAAAATCAAATCGAGCTAATTTAGCTACTAAACCTTTGTGCCAAACACTGTCAAAAGCTTTTTCAATATCTAGAAGAGCAACACCAGTTGAATAACCTTCAGATTTGCTAGCGTTAATCATATTAGTTACATTCAAAAGTTGATGTGTAGTAAAATGTCCATGACGAAAACCAAATTGTTTCTCAGGGAAAATAGAATTCTGATTAATGTGAATCATCATTTTATTTGAAATAACTGTCTCAAATAGTTTACTTAAAGAAGGATGCAAACTAATTGATCGATAACTTGAAGGCTCTGAAGCACTTTTTCCAGGTATAAAGATTGGAGTTACTTTGGCATTTTTCCATTTATTGGGAAAATAAGCCAAGTGAAAACATTTATTGAAGATTTTAACTAAAAAATTTAAAGTGCTTTCAGGCAACTTTTTGATAAGAATGTAGAAAATCCCGTCTTCTCCCGGGGCTTTCATGTTTTCAAATTTTTTGAAAATCAATTTAAGTTCATCAATATTTGTCTCATAAGAACTTTCAAATACATTTTGTTTAAAAAGAATATCATCAAATTCAAGGGAAATTTGAACATCAATTGGACTTACAACGTTTAAATTAAAATCATGAGCAGACTCAAACTGTTGGGCTAATTTTTGAGCTTTTTCTGCGTTAGTTAAAAGAAGTTTATCTCCATCTTTCAAAGTAGGAATTGGCTTCTGGGGCTTTTTCAGAATTTTAGTTAATTTCCAAAACGGCTTTGAGTAGGGTTTTATGTCCTCTACTGCTTTAGCAAAATTTTCATTACGGATGAAATTTAAACGACGTTTGATCTCTTTTTGAAGGTCGCAATAAATAAATTTCAAATAAGGATCCCTAGTACGTTGATATTGGCGTCGACGAATGTTTTGCAGTCGTATCAAAAACTGAAGATCATCATCAATTAAAGGTTGATTAAATTTATGTTTAACTTTAGGTATTGAAGCGGCTTTAGCATTGACTATTGAAGTTGTCAAATTTTCTACAGCCAAATCAATATCTTCAATTGAATTCAGTGGAACGTTTACATAAAATTACGTTCAATAAAATTACTATATCGCTCCCAGACAGCTTTTTGAAAGTTAAAAGTTGATTTTAAAAGGTTTTCAATGGGACTTTGGGATAAAGAAAAAGTTACTGGAAGGTGGTCTGAATCGAGGTCCGCATGAGTAACTTATTGACTACAATGCTCGCCTAAATCCGTTAGAACCAAATCAATTGTGGAAGGATTTCTAATCGAAGAGAAACAAGTATGCCCATTAGGATATTCAACAGTGTAATAACCTGCAGAGCAGTCATTAAATAAAATATTCCCATTTGAATTTGATGAAATATTGTTCCAAGATGGGTGTTTTGCATTAAAGTCACCAATAAAAAATTAGATTTATTTCTGGTGAGTTTTTTTTAAATCTCTCTTCAAAAAATTTTTCTGTTCACCGCTGCATTGAAAAGGCAAATATGCGGCAATAATTATAATTTTACCCATAGAAGTTTCTAATTCAATTCCAATTGTTTCTAAGACTTTTGTATTGAAAGAAGGAAGAAGTCTAAATTTAAGACGACTATTGATGACAATAGCTACACCCCCACCTTGTCGATCAAGTCGATCATTTCGCAAAATTTTAAAGAAAGCAGTTTCAGTGATGGCAGCAATATGTGTGTTTTGGGTTTTCAAAAATAAAAAGAATTCATCTTGGTTAGCCAGCAAAGATCTAGCATTCCAATTCATAATATTTAAACATCTATTTGGATCCATGAGGGAATCGTAATGTCATAATAATTTTGTTAGCATAATTAAAAGAAGTTTGGAAAGCTTCAAACATTGAATTTACTTTCAACATAAGTTGCTTCATTTCCATTAAAATTTGATTGTTTTTTTAAATTTTTCCTCAGTATTTTCACCCAAATCAACAAAATTGGTAGAATTAGAGAATAAAGAAAAATTTTGTTTGAATTTTTCCCGTTATGAATACCAGAAGCCGGCAACCCATTTTCAACCACCTCTGAGAACGTTAAACAACAAGTCTGTGGCGCTGAATCAGCCCAGGTAACATTAAAATCACTTCAAGCATTTACCAAGATACGATAGATCTCACGTAACGGAGTCACGGTGGATTTTTTTTTGTATTCGCGGAAGATAACTAGAAGGTTCATAGCGTGAACTTTCGCTATTTAAGGAAGTTTAGCATGCGTGTAACCTTTTCCTCTGCGTAGCCAGGTATGACTATCATCTTCATACGGTCTTCCGCATGCTCCATTTTTCGCTAGAGGCATATCATAGTACGGATCTCTTCAAGCATCAAACCTGTCATGACTGGGTTTGACCATTCTATTTTGGTACGTTTGGACACATCCGCATATTAGCCACGCTATATGCTAGTCCGAGATCCGGTTCAAAGGACTATAACTGGCAACAACTGCTGACCAAGAACACTGGATCTTGGGGTAAAGGGTGTCCACGATGAAATTGCCACACATAAAATTGTTTTCATCTGACTGCCATCGAATTTTCAGTGATTGAAAAATAACTATTAATCTTCATTTTACCATTTTACTCGTATTTTATTTACAGTCCATACGCAAATGCCCGCATCTTGGCCTTAACTCCGGCCATAAGACTCTGCACAACCTGTGAATCATCCGTTTTTTGCATGTAAACCCATACCACAGAGAACAGACGTACAAGCTAGCCAACGAAACTTGTGTAAAATTTCCAACGATCGTTTTTACCCAATTTTGGTTTTTTGGCTGGTCCATCAGATATCTCCAAACACACCAAAGAGAACTGTCAAAACCAAACTGAGAAAAAAAACAAAAACTCTGCCAGTTTTGAACAGGTCTATGAAATGTTTGGCATGTTTCAAGAAAATTGCTGATAAAGTTTTGTAAGTGCTAAATTTTGGACAATGGTTAATGAATAGTGATACTTGAAATTAACCCGCTTTGAGATGTCTAGAACCAATTCTGATGGGTAAGACTGATCGTCAAGAATGTTCCTAATTGACTGGATATAGCCGATTTGTCCGCGGACGATAATCGTTCAAGAAATGCAAAAACTTATTGTAAAAAATTTATCACCGGTACTTTTTATACGGTTTTTACTTATGACTTTTTCAAGAGTTAAACAAACATCACTTTTCTTCACCCATCATCAGATGTCCCCCAGAGCAAGGCCGTGCGAACGGGGGGGTGGGGGGGGGGGGGTTTAGGGGTTTAACCCCCCGCCCATGGAGATTTTTTACAAGTAAATTTTTTAACGGGATATTACTTGATTTTAAAAAGGTGTTTGAAAATAGGTGTTAACAAGCTAGTCAGAAAATTTGCTCGCCTCCGGAATTAAGTCTTGAATTACTCTAGGCTTGAGACATTTCATTTTACGACACTATTTGACGTTCACGAATTGAAACTTATTTAAGTTGTAAATTTAGATTTGACACAAGCCAAGAGTCACTCAACCTTCTGTATTGAAACTCTAAATTTGATATACAAAAACCCTCAACTCAACAAGTTCAGAGTTTGAAACCAACCACTTTAACTTCAAAATTTATTCATCGAATACTAATTTAATACATCAATAAATCGGTAGCCATGTAACAGCCGTTTACCACTCACGATGGTCAACAGAATTAACAAAAAAAAACTTAAACTTATGACCTCTGATTTATTAATAAAAATTATGATTAAAAAAATCATATATATAATTTAAAATTTTACGCTGATTTGAGATATTCTCCAAGAAAACAATTTTTTTTGAAAATCAATATTTTTCTCGTTCTTTTAAATGCTCAATTTCACATGTAATTTTTTTTTTTTGATTAATTACACAAGGCCAACAAATTTTCATTCTTCCGACGTGCAATAAATTTGAAAGGTATTTTGACTAATTTGGGTGCCCTGAACCTAAACATGCAATTTTTCTATCAGCTTTTGTTATTCAAAATAACTTATGAAAATAGTAACTTAAGAAGTTTCCACAATTTTTTGGCAAGACTTTAAATAAAAAAAAAACATAACGTGTTGAAATGAATGTTTTATTTATTTTCTGAAGTCTTCGACTATTGTCATACAGACTGATTGCTTAAGCTTAGCTTATAACAAAATTACATAGCAATTAAGTTAGGTGACGTCACGGATTGCACATTCAAACTTTGATTTAGTAACATGATAGTCAAACAAGTGAGAAACAGCATTGAAAACTTTTTATCAACTTTTCTTTTCACATCAAATAGTTTTTAATTCTTTGAAAAAGGTTATAAAGTTTTCCATTCGTTTACTTTGCCTCATTCAACGACTTCTACTTTTCATCTTTATATTTTTTTTAATTTTTAATTTATATAAATTAATCAAATTTTTTAGGACAGTTTTTTTTTAATTTCCTTATAAATTTAATTTTAAATTATTAGACATTATTTTCAATAAGTTTGTCTTTATTTCTCAATTCTGAATTTTTGTGTTCGGAAAACATTAGCCTTTAAATCTAAATTTTTAATAAGAAAAACCATATAGTTTCTAACATTGTGTTCTTTCCAGGACCCAATTTTTCAATTGAAAGTGAAAAAATATTCAAAGCTTGAAATCTCAAACTTTTAAATCTTCAACTGAAAATCTATATAATTTTCATTAATTTTTGTAATATAAAAACATGTTTTTTGAATTGATCATGGTTTTTGAATAAATTTTTGAAAAGCCCGAAAAATGATTCGGATAACTGGAAGAATTTTTTTTTTGAAAAAGGTTTTATATAGGGTAGAGGCGCCTAAGACAACGGCTTAAAGAAGCTTTTTTCTTTACTTCAATAGAATTGCCTTCCATGTTGGTTTAAAACTGTCATTCATTCATTGAACTATAATTTTAATCTTGTGTTATGAAATTATGCAGGAAATAGATCAATCCATTACGTACTTTTGAGTCAATTAATGATTTATTTTCTTCATTCCAGTTCCTCCATTGTCGTACCAGGTCCCTAATTCCGTCGTACAAGGAGACCGGAATTGTCTCAATTTATTCCACCCTCTTCAGAAATACATTTAAAATTTTGCGGTTGCGGTTCATGCAATTGGCATTAGCTTACTTCAAACGAATCAACCGCGCAGGATAATAGCAAACTTTCGCTCAAGTAACCAGTCGCAATAAGCCATGCAACTAGGATAGCTTTATTGTAAAAAGGTCTACCATTGCTTGGCTAATGCATCTGCAGGCAGCAAAATATCATACCTTTCATTAAATGCTACCGAAATTGTCTCAAACTATTAAGGGATAGTTTTAAAATTTTGCGGTTGCGGTTCATTCAAATGCTATCATTTACTTCGCACCGATCAACCGCGCGGGACAACTGCAAAGTTCGAATTAGATCAAGGTCGCAATAATATGGTCTCCCCATGAAGCTAGAAAGCAGATCAAAGGTAGCTTTATTGTAGCAAGGTACCATTGCTTGGCTGGGGCAATTACAGGCAGCACAATATTAGACCTTACAAATTGAATCCACCCTGCAAGTGTTTTTTATACCAACACACTCTCAAACGGACAGGGCTGCCATGAGGCAGGATTTTTCGGTAAAATAAGATTTTTTAACGATCATGCAGACATTTTTCACAAATAACTTTGCACAAATTTACACGGAAACCGCACATATTTAAAGAACATCAACATTTAAAAAAGAACTATATGTTTTTCTACATAATGGCACTGAATAGTAAGAGATTGGAGAAGAGGCAGAATCACTCATGCGTTTTGTCAACATTTGTATTCTTATTCATGTGGGAACCCTGGCGCAGGATATCGAAACAAAGCAACGCAACGTTGATGCATGAAATGCACATTAGACTGGTTCAGCTCATCTATTCGAGTTTTTTTTACGAGCGATAAAAGTGTTTGCAAGAAAGTTTTTTTTCTCGGAAATTCACGCTCCGTTATTCTAACATTGTGTTGTTGTCATTTTGTTTTGTTGTATAAAGCAGCTAAATGCAAGTTTTTGGGTTCAAATTTTTGGGAGTTGACGTACAGTAATTCAACCAAAATTAGACTTTTTGACAATTTTCATTCAAACTGTAGTATGTCAAAAACGACGAACCACATTTTGTTGAAAATTAACTGAGAATTTACAAAAATTAACCAAACATGAGTCAAGTTTTAAAACTTATATGGGAGGAATCAGAATATGAGCGGGTTCGATTTTGTAGAATTTTGAACGAGTTTATGTACAAAAAGTCAACCGAATTCGATTTTTTATTGAAAATTGTATTGAGATCCAAACTAGAGACTCATGTATTCTGGTCAGTAGTTAGAGTAGTTATTGATTCCCATTCAGAGAATCTTTGAAAACTGGAGAAGTTTTAGATTTAGTTTTCAAGGATCTCTCAGTGACCATTCTGTAGAGCAAAGCGTTTGGTCGTATGTGAGATATTGCAGTTGAAAAAGTTCAAAAAGTTTAATTTTCATAGAATTTATGTATCACATGTTTCAAATACTTAAGAAAATGTTTAATGTCATCAGATAATAGAATCAAAAATAATCAAATCTTAAAATATTAAATTTTGAAGAAACAATGTCATTGGAGTTGAACGTTAGGTATGTGTAAAGTTGGAGATGTTCTTGCGTTCTGTTAAATTATGCACGGTACTGTAAGTAAATAATTTGCAAAACACCAACCACAAAGCTAGATCATTTAAAACCACGCATTATAAGCAATGCTGAATGCATTCGAGTAATTTATAAATATAAATAGACTTTTTGCACTTATCTCCCAGCGCATTAAGTCCCTAGCTTCAATGAGATCAAAATAATCAAAATTACTTTTAAATCAATTATGTTCATTCTCTATAAGTCCAACTGTGGTCAGCAAAAAATAGTAAAAATGAACCGGTCTAATTCCAATTATTGCAAAACGGTTTCCTATTCTTGTCGCAAAATTACGACGAATTATGGGGGCCGAGCGATTGGATTTCAATCGAAAATGGATAAATTTATACAAATCACACTAGTTTGAAATAATTTTTCTAATTTTATTTCGACATTTTTCTGTTGAATTTTATGATTTTGATCGTAACATGCATTGTCAGGAAGCGTTAAAGCAAAGAAACGCGTTGGGGGGATCACTAAGTTCGTTTTTCAATATGGCGGAGTGCGCCAATTATTAATTTCACTTCGCGATTTCAGGATCAAATATCTCAAAAAATAGTTTGAAAAGTGACAAATTTGTGATAGAGAATAAATTCACAGGCGTAAGTTTATCATGTGACGTAGCCAACTAAAGTGGAAAGTGATTTTTCGGCTCTCAAACATGCATTCATGAGTTAAGACGAATCAGAGGGATACGACGGAGGTAGGTACTCCTACCCTATGACTTTGATCACTGGCACACTTGGAATAATATTAAATTCTTTTTTTTTTTTATAATTCTTTATTTGAAACGGCTCATACCTTCAGGTTTTAAGGAGCCAAACTCGTTTTTGTTTTTACAATTGTTTGCTTAGCTTAACACTTTGAGTTTAAAGAAAAAGATGATAGAAAGGGAAATATGAAAATAAAAAGAATTATAGACGGAGATCGATAGCTTTTAGAAAAAGGTAAATTTCGAACATGTAGTCCAAGTCTAGCACAGCTAGCACGTCTCTCACTGGAACGTTAGGTGGTTTTCCTCGGGCCCGGAGGGAGTCTAATAAATTCGTTCTGGCGACAAGATGGACCTCACACGACCAGACAATATGCTCGATGTCATGGTAACCTTGGCCGCAACTACACAAATTGCTGCCAGCAATGTCAAAACGATAGAGTACCGCGTCTAAGGAATAATGATTGGCCATGAGACGGGAAAATATACAAATAAAATCCCGACTCAAGTTCAATCTATTAAACCAGGGTTTAAGGCTTACCTTTGGGATAATCGAGTGAAGCCACCGACCCAATTCATCCTCGTCCCATTTGCGCTGCCAGTTGACAAGAGAGTTTCTCCTAACTAAAAAGAAAAACTCGTTGAAGACAATCTCACGCTGATACGTGTCGCCTTCCTTCGCCCCCACCTTTGCCAGAGAGTCTGCCTTCTCATTACCCACTATCGAGCAATGAGAGGGAACCCAAACAAAGGTGATGGAAAAGCGACGTCTTGTTAAAGCACTCAAAATATCCCGTATCTTCTCAAGGAAGTATGGTGAGTGCTTTCCCGGTCTTATTGAGCGGATTGCTTCAACAGAGCTGAGACTATCTGTTACGATATAGTAGTGTCCCGCAGGCCGTGAAGCGATGGTGTCCAAAGCCCAAAAAATTGCTGCTAACTCTGCTATATACACAGAGCATGGTGACTGGAGATTATAAGATGCGCTGAACATTTCGTTAAACACTCCAAATCCTGTTGATTCCTCTATAAGTGAACCATCGGTAAAGTACATTTTATCAGCATCGACGTGTCTATATTTAGCATCGAAAATTCTGGGAATCAGAAGTGGGCGATGGGAGTCCGGTATTCCACGAATTTCTTGCTGAATAGACAAATCAAACTGGACAGAAGAGTTGTCGTAGTCTGGGATGTAAACACGAGTTGGAGAATACGAAGAAGGATTTACCTGCATGGACATGAAGACATGGTATATAGACATAAATCTGGTTTGAAAATTTTGCTCAAGTAGTCTTTCGAAATTTACAATCACCAATGGGTTCAAGACCTCACACCTGATGAGGAATCGGAGTGATAATAAATTAAATCGATCTTTTAGTGGGAGTATTCCTGCCAAAACTTCAAGACTCATGTTGTGCGTTGAGGGCATACAACCCAAAGCGATGCGAAGACAACGGTATTGGATACGCTGGAGTTTTATGAGATGAGTTTTGGCAGCCGACTGGAAACAGAAGCTACCATATTCCATCACTGAGAGAATAGTTGTTCGATACAATTTTAAAAGATCTTCTGGGTGAGCTCCCCACCAGGTGCCAGTGATTGATCGGAGAAAATTGATTCTTTGTTGGCATTTTCCTTTCAGATACTCAATTTGGGCTTTCCAGGTGCACTTGGAATCAAACCAAACCCCAAGATACTTAAAACACCTCGATTGAATGATCGTCCTGCCTAGGAGTTGAAGCTTAGGCTGAGCAGGTCTACGTTTCTTAGAGAAAACAACCATCTCCGTTTTCTGTGGAGAAAACTCAATCCCAAGCCCCAAAGCCCAGGTTGACAATCTGTCTAAAGTATCTTGTAAAGGTCTGTGCAGATGAGATTCAGTAGATCCTGTTACAGATACCACGCCGTCATCTGCGAGTTGTCTTAGAGTGCAGCCTTCAGAGAGACAACTGTCGATGTCACTTACGTAAAAGTTGTACAAAAGTGGACTCAAACATGAACCCTGCGGGAGGCCCATGTAAGAGGTTCTTCTAACTGCAATATCACCGTGAGCAAAATTCAGATGTTTCTCACAAAACAAGCTGTATAAGATGTTGTTCAATAGAGGAGGCAGACCTCGGGAGTGCAACTTGTCTGACAACACCTCTATTGAGACTGCATCAAAAGCTCCCTTTATGTCTAGAAACACTGAAGCCATTTGCTCACGTTTTGCGTACGCCATTTGTATCTCTGAAGACAGCAAAGCAAGACAATCGTTTGTTCCCTTGCCCCTTCGAAATCCAAATTGAGTATCTGAAAGGAGGCCATTTGTTTCTACCCATTTATCCAAACGAAACAAAATCATTTTCTCCATCAATTTCCGAATGCAAGACAACATCGCTATTGGACGGTATGAATTAAAATCGGACGCAGGTTTCCCAGGTTTTCGGATAGCAATAACTCTCACTTGTCTCCAATCTTCGGGAACAATGTTATGCTCCAAGAATTGATTAAATAAATTCAACAAGCGAAATTTGGCGGCATCCGGAAGGTTTTTCAACAAGTTGAATTTTATTTTATCAATTCCCGGAGCTGTGTTGTTACAAGAAAGGAGAGCAAGTGAGAATTCTACCATCGAAAAGCCGCAATCTAGATCGCATCTATTCGGTGGCACACTTCTTATGATTTTTTGCACAGGTGTGGAATCTGGACAAATTTTCCGAGCGAAATTGAATATCCATTTATGCGAATGTTCTTCACTTTCGTTCGTGGAAGAACGATTACGCATGCTCCGTGCTACATTCCATAAAGTGCTTAAGGATGTTTCCCGCGACAAACCACCCACAAAATTACGCCAATGCGCACGTTTTTTTCCCTTGATCAGGTTTTTAAATTGCTGCTCAAGAGAAAAATACGTGTTAAAGTTATCCAGGGTTCCGTATATTCGAAAAACTTTAAAGGCGTTCGATTTGTCCACGTAAAGTTTGGTACACTGACTGTCCCACCATGGGTTGGGAGGCCTTCGACGAACAGATGGATCTAGGATGGGTTTCGTTTGAGCACCAACTGCACAGTCGAAAATCAAACGAGAAATAAAGTTATATTCCTCCAACGGAGGTAAAACCTCCATGGAGTTGATAGCTGAATTAATTGTGTCCGAAAACTTTTTCCAGTCGATGTGTCTTGTGAGATCATATTCCATATTTGTTGAATTTGAAGAATTGACCCCATTGGTGATGGTAATTTTGATAGGTAAATGGTCACTACCATTGGGATCAGGGATTACCTTCCACTGGCAATTCAATGATAAAGAATTTGAGCAGAGTGAGAGGTCAATTGCACTTTGTCTTGCAGGAGGTTTAGGCACCCGTGTTTTTTCACCCATGTTCAAAACTGTTAAATTGAAACTGTCACAAATGCCATAAATAAGATAAGAACGTCTATCATCAATTTGCTCCCCCCAAACAGTTCCATGTGAATTGAAGTCACCCAGGATCAACCTTGGCTCAGGGAGCACTGAGCACAGGTCCTCTAGGTTACTTCGATCCACTGCAGCTCTATGAGGCCAGTACAAACTGACAACACATAAATCCTTACCTCGTATAGTTGTATGGCATGCAACAGCTTCAATTCCTCCTGATAAAGGGAGGTGGATTCTATAAAAGGAGTGGCGCTTATTGATCCCCAAAAGCACCCCTCCATAAGAATCGTTGCGATCCAAACGGATAATGTTAAAATCGTGGAATGAGATGTTTGATTGAGAAGAAAGCCATGTTTCTGAAAGGGCAAAAATATCGCAACTAGTTTCATGAAGAAGAAATTTGAACGGATCCAGTTTAGGAATGAGACTACGACAATTCCACTGTAAAACAGTGATATCTCCGACCTCTGGGCGTAAATTAGCCATCGAGAGAGATAAACACTGAAAGAAGGGGCCAAGTTTGCATCAATTGCATTAAAAATGTCTTTAATACCGGAAGCATAGAGGTAACAATGTTTTTTATTGATTCCGAAACGTTTAAAAAGGTGAAGATCCCATTTAAAATGTCAGATAATTTGAAAATTCCAGATTGACAAGTTGATTCTGGTAAGATTACGTTAGGAGAGGCAGACTTAGAAGCTCTCGCAATATCTGGTGTATTCTGTGGAGTCATATTAATACGGAACCCGGGAGGGACTTGTTTTTCTTTCACCATAGATGTCAGTTTTGGCTTAACACCAATTGAGGGACAAAATGTTGGAATTTTTTTTGGGATTTTGGGGCTCTTTGGTGCTGGTCTTGAGCGTTTTCTCGAATTAGCTACAAAAATGACAGGATGATCTTCGTCGGTAGCATCTGATTCTCCATTGTCAACTGACAGCGCAGAAAAAATGTTACTCGAATGAGATTGGATCGGGGGCGCCGCGCTCTTCAATATAGCGGCATACGACCGTTTTGACCGTTCCTTCAAAGAGCGCTTTTGGCTATCCCAGCGACTCTTAAATTCCTCGCACGAGGAGATATCATGGGGTGAGCCCCCGCAATAAACACATTTCTGCTCTATTGCTGAGCACGCTCCAGCCCCATGATTCTCCCCGCATTTGGGACACCGTGGCTTGTTACAACAGTGCGACGCAGTGTGTCCCAACTTATTGCAATTTTTGCAATCCATTGGGCGAGGAACAAAGAGTCGCACAGGCAGCCTCAATATTCCGTCAATCAAGACATAATGAGGGAGGGCGGTACCCGCAAAGGTCACACGAAATGAACCTGAAGGTGAGTACCCTTTGACTCCATTTACGACGGTGGCAGTTCTGAGTTGGCGGCAATCCAAGATTTCGACCGAAGCCGAATCGAGGCTCTTGAACTTACCAACGCCGTTGGATTTCACGTACTCTGCCTTCAGACTCATTTCAGTAATCACGCCCTCGATCTCTACGTCTCGAGACGGAATGTACACGTGGTACTCTAAGTTTATGAAATTGCTGGCAGCAATTTCATTTGCGGATTTCCGGTTAGCTACTTCGACTCGCAATTTGTTAGGTCGCACCTTTTTAATGCAGGTTACGGAGGACCATCTCGCCAGATCTCTTGTGATCTGAACCACATTCAATTGCTTTCCATTTTTTTGGGCCGGATAAAAACCACCCAAGGACCAGTGAAAGTAGAGCTCTCAGTGTAGACTCGGAGTCGGGTAGCTTTACTTTCAACTGAGGATGACTCAGAATTAACATCCATTGGAGAATGAAATTCATTAGAAGGACCCGCAACAACCGAATCCTCTAAATGCTCCTCATCCTCATAGACGCTATCCTCCTCATCCTCAGTTGAGGGGATTGACCCCCCGCCTTGGTTCATATTTCTTCAAATATGAACGAAGCAAACAATGTTCGAATTATAGAGAAAAAGATATTAAAAAGAAAAGAGAAAAATAAAGAAGAAGAACTTACAATTTTTTCCAAGCACTTCTTAACGAGCTAATTTTCTTGAGTGTTTTTTTTTCTTCGGTACACAACCACGTTTTCTTTCGTTGATCGCAGCCGGCCCTGGCGATGACGACGGCAATGATTTTTCCTCGGTTGATAGATGATGGCTCGATTCACCGGGAGAGGATGACCAATCGGATTCAGACTCGTGCAATGCTTCCGTTATCCGGTCACGGCCATTAATACCGGATCTATCGGACAACCACCCAAACAGTAATCAAACCCGGAATAATTGGAAGGAAACAATTTGCACTCCTCTGCTGATGGTCCTGGTGCTGATGGTGACGACAAGACAGCCTGATGTTCCAGCCAGATGTGGGGATTGCGCACCAGCGCTGCCGGGGGAAACACAGCTTGTCACTTCTGTTGCTTAATTGATTCGGCAATTGACGACCGAATGATGCAGGATAACTGCTTGTGGAAACTTCCAACTTTTGGTTCACTTTTATGTAAAGCACCCGATAAATAGCGAAACAAAAACACATCCGCACTTGCCAAGCTACTGGGATGGAATGAATTCTTTTTTTTATCAAATTAAATTCAATAATCAACTTTTGAAAACATCCTGCTAAGTTCAAAATAGATTTTTTTAATCAAAAATTTACATTTCAAGACGTGATCAAATTTTTTTTAGAATTCAAAATACTACAGAGGAATTTTTCTATCAATCCTTCAATTGAAAATGAAGAAAAGTAAATAAAGATGAATAATTGATAACAATTAGGTATTGTTATTTCCTAAACCAATTCAATCATAACTAATTTTTAACCTTATGTGACGTTTATTTTAAAATTTATTTATTTTTTAATCTGTGTTTAAATTTTGATTTTTTTTTCAGTGAAATTTATTATTTTTTGAATTTGTGAGATATATCATGAGTATGAAAGTGGTGTTAGAAATCATTTTTTTTTATTTATTGTTTATTTTTAGTATTGTTGTATTGAATTTTGAAAACCCCCTCCCCATGGACGGGTCCTTCGCATGGGCCTGCCCCAGAGTAACCCGAAACGTTACGTTAATTTAAAAAAAATGATTCACTCACCGAAAAAAGTCAATAAGTAAAAACCGTGTAAAAGAAAGGAAGTAAAATTTGGTCCAGTCAAAAATAACTCTTACTGTATTTATCTATTTAGCAATAAATTGAACCCGTCTATTTTAGGTTGATGTCATGCTGAGGCGACAATGCGTCGCTTTGCGTTCTACGTTCCAATAAGAAAGCAATACAACGCATTTGTATGTTATACTGGCGCGCCATGGCGCTTTCAATATTCACTACAAATAATCATTTTTCTACATCTGATAATGCTTGGAATCGTCTCCTTTCTCCCGGGAGCCATTAAAAACTCATCAGATCATAATCCGGATTGCAAGATTGTCGAAATTTGAACCGACAACAATTTCTTGTTATTTTTGTAGGAATAAGAATTTATGAAAATTTTCTCGCCGATTAAGATATTATTCAGTCTATTAGCACGGCACCCGTTCAAATAAACGAATATCAACTCAAATCAGTTTATTATCACAGCTCCGGAGTGTTGGTAGGGTTGAACATTTTCGGCACGAAATTGGCCTTATTGTCCGCATATTAATTCAGCACGTCTTTGGAGTAGTGGCATGAGGCCAAATTCGGCCAGAAGATTGTTGGGACGTTATGGGCCTTCAGGACAGGAAGCAGCCGCTTCAGGAGGCACTATTTCATGTACAGTAGACTGCCCCAAATTTGTATGGGAAATTCAAAACCTGTGAAATGTTATACGCTGCAGGCTAAAATTGATCCTAGGCCTAGTACTAGATCTCATGCCAAATTTGGGCCAGATCGGATCACGGGAAGGGGTCGCTCAACGAGCCTCAAGTTTGTATGGGATTTTGAGACATTTTGTTCGGGAGAAACATGAAAAACAAGTTTTTCAGCAATAACTTTGGTTCCCGTCGGCCGATTTCTTTCAAAAACGGTTTTTCTTAAAGCCTAAATTATAATAAACATTTCATCCGAAGACTGCATATCGATAAGAGTTAAGACAAAAAAGTTATTAGGCTTCCAAAATGGGCAAACTTTTTTAAGGATGGTATTCATCACTGTAAATGAGTCGGGGCGGTCGAACTTATTGACGCCTCATTAGCAGTGATGAATACCACCGTAAAAAAAGTTAGCCCATTTTGGAAGTCCAATAACTTTTTTGTCTTAACTCTTATCGATATGCAGTTTCCGGATGAAATGTTTATTATAATTTAGGCTTTAAGAAAACCCGTTTTTGAAAGAAATCGGCCGACGGGAACCAAAGTTATTGATGAAAAACTTGTTTTTCATGTTTCTCCCGAACAAAATGTCTCAAAATCCCATACAAACTTGAGGCTCGTTGAGCGACCCCTTCCCGTGATCCGATCTGGCCCAAATTTGGCATGAGATCTTGTACTAGGCCTAGGATCAATTTTAGCCTGCAACGCATAACTTTTTCAAAAGTCGGGTCATTTGGGGCACTCTAATGTACAGTTATCCGTTTCTCGTGTCCTGGGTCACGAAAGGTGCACTCCGCTTTCAGCACATGCAGATGGCTTGCCAAATCAGGAATTTATCCGCAAATTTGGACATCTGAGTGCGGACATGCTCCGGAACGCTGAACTTATCCTTGGCCTTGAAAAACAGGTTACCGGCGATCTGTTTTGATCACGGCAAGTTTTGATCACAGGACTTAAAAACTTGCAGGATGTAAACAATGCACTATGAACTAAATCCACCCAAATTTTCATTAAATTCTACCCAGCGATTAAAAAGTTAGCAATTTCATAGTGTGGCAATTTCATCGTGGACACCCCTTACCCGGAAAAGATTTCGCAAAATAGTTTTCACTTAAAAAATAAGTGACATCTGTAGTAAATTCTCGCCATACGTAATTTCATTTGAATTTTAAGTGATGGGTCAAGTGAATTCACTTAAGTAATCGGTCAAGTGAATTACACTATGACGTTCGAGTGAAATTTATCTGAATTTCTAAGTAAGTTTCTAGTTCATTATCTCTCGCGTTTTTAAATAAAAGAACATTTATAAAACACCACTTCGATTTCAAATACTTACATTACGCTTTTGCCATAAATTTATTGATTGGAAAATTCCATCATAATCACAAGGCAGATCGGTTACTGCGACGAGTGCGACTTCTAAATCTTCCCTGCTGCAAATCAGAAAATCTGTCCAGTCCAACCCACAAGCTGAAACATGATAACACCTTTAAATAACTTTTTCTTACATCACATTTAACACAAACTACCGCCAAAATCGCCTAGTAAAGAATTGGGAAAATCCAAATCCAGCATAAGCTTTAAACGCTGCTCTTTAGAATTTGCCATTTTGAACTCTGAAAATAAACACAATTACAACCCGAAATTCACTTGAAATTCAAGTGATGGGGAAGTGAATATTTTTTCTCACTTCAAATTAAAGTGACGACTGAAGTGAATGTGGATGAACTCACTTGAAATTTAAGTGACTGCCAAGTGAAATGTATATGTCGCACTTGAATAGAAGAAAATCACTGGATTCTTGTTCTTATGTGAAAAATCATGTGTATTTTAAGAGTGAATTTGGGTTCAGTGTAAACTCTAGCGTCCTCAGCAGGTTTCTTTGATTGCATCTGACTCAAACTCATTGCGCCTACACTGATAAATCATTTCACACATTTTACAAAAACATTTCACACATTTTTGGCAAATATACGGAGCTGTCAAACTGATTTGTGATTTTTACACACCATGCAACTCCCAAATTTACACATTATGCGAAATAAGCGGGTAAGGAAAAACTGTGTGAAATAAAGTGTTTCAGATTTTCCTTCATCAGTTTTGCACGAATCAAGAAAGAGCCGTAGGAACAGAAATTCGTAGAAATGCTAGGACCAAATCGTCGTCTTGAGTCGTATATAGTCAATTATTGGTAAGTAACCGTCACTAATAAAATCAAACCTTTTAACTATATCGAATATCGTTTTCATTTTTTTTTTCAGATCCCACCCGTGTTTTCCGCTGGAAGAATTTTAATCCCACACCAGCTCTTGAATAGGGCCAATCCATTGCGAATCTTTTCATTGATTTAATAAAAGTGATTTTAATTGAAATAGCAACACATTTTTATTTTCAGTTCCGAATCATCCCAGATTATTGAAACATTGCTTTATTTTACACATTTTTCTTATTAAGCTATGTACATTTCACACATTTTACCGTTTTCAACGCTTTCTCCATAATGTGTGAAACGCACACATCTCTTTTCCTTACAGGGTATTTTACATTAATGTGCAGCAGTACCTTCACACATTTAATGTGTTGGTCTACTTATTTCCAAAATGTGTGAAATTTTACACACTGAAGTGTCAAATGATTTGTCAGTGTAAGAAAAAGCTTCGAATTCGTACACAAGTTTGTTTGTCCACGTGGATTCACCATTCAGGAGAGTAGAATCTTAGTTCTCATAACGTCGTTTGCTCTCTCTTCGTGAGTTCTTCAAATCGTAAATTCTTCTCGTTGCGCATCGGCATCTGTCATTATTACAGAAAGACCCGCTCACTACAGGCACTGATTCTCCTACAGGTTCAAGCATTTGGACCACTTCTACGGACTTACAGAAACCCAGAAATCTGCTGGTTTACAGATTGTTTTACGAAATATCTGTAATTATATGAGTTCAGAATATCGAAACCAAATTTCGCCAGACGACCAAACAAAGGTCTCAAGTGTCACAGTGCGAAATCTTGGGTTTTGTAAGTTGTTCATCATGTGTACGGATTTGATTGGTTTGAAATCTAGTAACAGTACTACTGAGTGGCGCGAAGTACTACTGAAACATAAATTTATGAATGGTGCGAACGATAAAATAAAAATAATATAAAAGAAAAAAAATGTGTTTCCTCAAGAATATGAGAAACTCAAGACGAATCACAAATCATCAGATATTTCCGAGAAAAATGCTACCAATCTTCTTAATTTGTGTCTTGAGCTTCCGCTGAAAAATGATCCCCAGGGAATGTTCGCAATTTACGACTCAACGACGGACGACTAAATGTGAACGAGCAAGTAGCTCACACGTACAAATTTCACCCACATTTTTGCTGCTCCGGGTTGAGACAATTGCAAGAAGAGATCAACAATGTGCCAGCCAGGAGGTACCAACATTGCCTGGGTGCACACAATTCAAACTGACAGCTGTTGCATTTTCCCACCCGAAACACACACACATTCCAAAACATTCACCTGACACAAGGCGGGGGCGACAAAGTTTTAGCCAATTTTACTTGTCGAGAGTCGTCCTCGGGTAATACCACCTCAACCCCGAATGGAAGCGGTTAGGAAAAGGTGCCCCTTACCAGCCATTCACACATCACCTCCAGCGTGTGGGGAATAAAAGTTGCAAAATATCCGCGTTTTCACATATCACCCCCAAAAACACGGGAATCCATTCGTTTATCCTCAAGCAAGCCAGCCAGCCAGCGAGGTTTCCCGTTTAGCACATACTCAAAATCGTTCCGCGCGAACAAAGCGATTATTTTGCTACGCTCGCTGCTGCAAACCCACCGGATATTTTGGAGCAACGCGATTTGTCTGCAGGTGTAGATGTTTGTACTTTTGGGTGTGGGTGTGCTTCCGGAAAAAATGGCGAATTCCAACCAGTCAGTCAGAAGCAACTGTGTAACGGAAGAAGTGGAGAGAGTCGGAAAAAATGTCGGCAGAACGATTTGCCTTCAGGTGAGCTTCTTCCATTCTCTCTCTCTTGGTTCGCGCATTTGATAAATAGTTGCCCGTGTAGAGCCTGGAAGCATAAATTCCGTACAATTTATTGTGTGCCGAGCTTTTTTGTGCAATCGCTGCCATGTTGCTTACCTCATCCCAACTCAACACACCTACTTGTCTCTTTGCCCGTAAAAGGTATTTTCCTCAATCCAGTTGGAATAGGTAAAAATAATGGCAAATACCAAGAGTTGGAATTTTGGATTACTTTTAGCCTAAGGTTGCCAGATTGCCCGGTTTTATTCGGGTTTGTTCGGATATTTAATACAAAATTTGGGAACAGTCATTGAAAAATGCCCGGATTTTTACATTGGGCAAATCAAACAAAAAAAAAAACAAATTGTGTTGTAAATTTGTTTAATTTATTCCTCCTACACGAATTTTTTTGACCAAGTTTTATGGAAGAGATCATGAAAGGTTTTTTTTTGGAAGCCTTAAATACGAATTAAAATCTGTCGATGAATTTGATTAATTTTTTCTTCAATTTTATTTTCTTCATTTTTGTTGAATAATTTTTATGTTTTGACAAAATTTGCCTTGATATAACCCGGTTTTTTGTCGTCAATTTTGAAATCAAATGTTTAGATTTTTCCAGGTTTCATTTAAAAGAGCCCGGATTCTTTTCACCCGGATACGTGCTGAAAAAATTCTGGCAACCTTATTTTAGCTGCTTCGTCTAATGTTGATGGCGTGGTTTTTGTCTTTTTGGAGCCAGATAAATTGACATGACAAAGTCCTTCTTAATCAACCACGTGAATGACAAATATCTTTAAAAAACTTAAGTTACACTCAAGCATGATGCATATAAAACATAAAACAAATAATGTAAATAAATCTTTTTTTTTCTGTTATGTGCGTATATTAGTCGATTTGTGGTCATTATCGAATTTGACAAACCTTGATGTCTTAAAAGCTTTGTTTTGGTTCAAAATTCATCCATGATTAGAGAATTAAGAAACTTTCACATGAAAAAATTTTAACATGATTTTTACCAGTCTAAATTTATAAAAATGAAAAAAAAAATTGACAGAAATTACAAAACTGACAAAAATTATACAATGATTAAAATCACAAAATAATAAAAAAAAAACGGAAGAAATAATAAAAAAACATCGAAATGACAAAAATTAAAAAATGGCTAAAATGATGAAAAAGACAAAAATGACAAAAATCGGAAATGACAAAAATAACAAAAAAATGCTAGAAATGACAAAAATGGAACAAATGACAAAAATGGAAGAAATGTCAAAATGTAAAAAATGCATAAATATCAAAAATTTCAAAAATGTCAAAAATGACAAAAACTACAAAAATGATGAAAATGACAAAAAAAACAAAAATGACAAAAAAAATACAAAAGTGACGAAAATTACTAAAATAGAAAAAATAACAAAAATGACAAAACTCGAAAATGTCAAAAATTACAAAAATGACAAACATGATCAAAACGAAAAAAATTACAAAAAAAAAAATGACAAAATTAAAGAGAATGACAAATATGAAAAAAAAACTACACTAATTGAAAAAAAAAAATGCAAAAATGCAAAAAAATGAAAAAAAGTTTACAACGTGGCAGAATTGATAAAACTGACAAAATTGACAAAAATGAAAAAGTTGACAAAACTAACGAAAATTGACAAAAAATCACAAAAAATTACAAATTTTTTTATCAATTTGATCATTTTTGTCTATTTTTATATTTTGTAAATTTTGTCAAATAAACCAATTTTGTAATTTTTTTCGATGTGGTCAAATTTGTAAGTTTAGTCACTTGACAAAAGTGACGAAAATGATAAAAATGACCAGAACGACAAAAATGACAAAAATGGAAGAAGTGTCAAAATGTCAAAAATCACAAAAATGACAAAAATGTCAAAAATATCAAAAATGTCAAAGATGACAAAAATGACAAACATGACAATAACTACAAGAATGACAAAAAAAAAGACAAAACTAAATATTATGACTAAAATAACAAAAATAACAAAAATCACAAAACGCGGAAATAACAAAAATGTCAAAAATGACAAAAATGACAAAAATGACAAACACTAAAAAAACGAAAAAAAAAGACAAAATTAAAGAGAATGACAAAAATGAAAAAAAAGGACAAAACTATGCAAATTGAAAAAAATTGCAAAATTGGCAAAAATGAAAAAAAAATTTACAACATGGCAGAATTGATAAAATTGGTAAAACTGACAAAATTGACAAAATTGTTTAAATGACAAAATAACAAAATGGCTAAAATATACATAATTAAAAAATAAACAAAATTGACAAAATTGTTTAGTCCATTCTATCAATTTGATCATTTTTGTCTAATTCGTAAATTAAGTTAATTTTGTCAAATTAACAAATTTCATAAATTTTTTCGATCTGGGTAAATTTGAGAGTTTAGTCACTTGACAAAAGTGACGAAAATGATAAAAATGACCAAAATGATAAAAATGATAAAAATCGAAAATGACAATGGAAGAAATGTCAAAAATGTCAAAAATGACAAACATGTCAAAAACTACAAAAACTTTAAAAATTTCAAAAAACGACAAAAATGACAAAAACAATAGCAAAAAACTGTCAAAAAATACAAAAATCGAAAATGACAAAACTGACAAAAATGTCCAAAATGTTAAAAATGTCAAAATGACTAGAATGGCAAAAATGAGCATAATGACAAAACTGACTAAAATGACAAAAATGACAAAGATGACAAAAATGTCAAAAATGACAAAAAAAAAACGAAAATTATAAAACTGACAAACACGATAAAAACGAAAAAATGACAAAAATAACTAAAGTGATAAAAATGAGAGAATGACAAAAATGAAAAAAATAAATAGGACAAACCTTACGTAATTGAAAAAAAATGCTAAATTGGCAAAATTGAAAAAAAGTTTACAAAATGGCAGAATTGATAAAATTGGTGAAACTGACAAAATGGACAAAATTGTAAAAGTTGACAAAATTTAAAAAAAATGGATAAATATTTACAAAAAAATGACAAAATTGGTATAATGACAAAATTGATAAGATAACTGAAAAAATAAACAAAATTGACAAAATTTGTTTTGAAAATTTTATTAGTTTGATCATTTTGTATATTTTGTCAATTTAGTCAAATTAATCAATTTTGTCTTTTTTTTCGATGTGGTCAAATTTGTTGGTTTAGTGACTTTAGTCCACTTTTGAAATTTTGTAAATTTTGTCAATATTTCTAGTTTGTCAATTTCAATTCATCATTGTTGTTTTTTTTTGTCAATTTTGTCTATTTTCACAATTTTGAAAATTCTATCAATTTAATAATTTCAAAATTTGGTCAATTTTCTTTATATTTGGAATTGTTGTCACTTTTGTTAAATTTGTAAATTTTATCATTTTTCATAATATTGACCATTTTTATTAACTTTTTCAATTTTGTCCTTTTCGTCAATTTTGTTAATTTTGTCGATGTGGTTTAATTCGATAGTTTTGTCTTTTGACTTTATTTTTTCCATTGGGTCTATTTTGTAATTTATATAAATTTTGGTCATTTTTCATTTTTTAAATTTTTTAAATTTAGTGAATTTCGTCAATTTTGCTATCATTGTTCTTTCTGTTTAAAATTTTGTCAAATTTGTTAATTTTAATAAAAATATTATGCATTATTCAAAAGCTATAAAATTGCAAAAACATGATAGAATGCACAAAATTGTCCTTGTTTATAAAATTGATAAAAATTTAAAAATATCAGATGGACATAAATGACAACGATAGCAAAACGACAAAATTGAAAATTTTGACCAAAATGAGTTCGAAATCCATTAGTCACAATTTTTTGATTCAGAATTTAAAATTCTATCATTTGTTAATTATTTTGTGTCGTACGTAACAACTTACGGGCTGTTAGAAAGGCTGCAATCCAGTGTCAAGTGTATTAAATCGGATTTTTACAAAGAAAACGACAAACAAAAATGACAGAAACGATGAAAAATGACACAACTAACAAAATAGACAAAAATGAATAATATGACAAAAATTAAATTATAAAAAAGTATGAAAAAGACAAAAGTGATAAAAATAACAAAAATGACAAAAATGATAAAAATGTCGAAAATGACGAAAATTACAAAAATTCCAAAGGTGACAGAAATGGCAAAAACGACAAAAATGACCAAAATGAAAACACTGTTTAAAAAAGACAAACACTACAAAAATAATGAAAGTTAAAAAAAACGGCAAAAATGACGAAAAAGACAAAAAGATCAAAATAACAAAAATGACAAAAGTTATTAAAATAAGAAAATGACAAAAAAATAGGACAAAAATAAGAAATACAAAAATGACAAAAAATACACAAATTAAAAAATGACAAAATGACAAAAACTACAAAAATGATGAAAATAACAAAAAGCAACAAAGATGCCAAAAATGATAAGAATGACAAAAAATGACAAATGTACAAAAATGACAAAAATGATAAAGATGAGAAAAATTTCAAACATGACAAAAACTACAAAAATGATGAAAATTACATAAACCGACAAAAATGGCAAGAATAACAAAAAATAACAAAAAATGACAAAGGTGACAAAAACAACAAAAATTTAAAAAAAATGACATGAATGACAAAAATGGAAATAAATAGGATAAAACTCACCAAATTGAATAAAATTTCAATATTGGCAAAAATGAAAAAAGGTTACAAAATGGATGGAATTGATGAAATTGGTAAAACTGAAAAAAAAATATTAACGTTTTAAATCAGATTTATATCTTTGCAACCGAGCCGTCTTGTCGTGTTTTTTTTTTTTTTTTTTTAAATAGTTTATTGACGCTTTAACCTTAGAGGTCTTTCACGTTCTCCTTTGTGCAAAAAATAACAAAAAATAGAAACTCAAACTAAAACCTTAAAAAATACACTAATCTTGTTTCTTATCCTAAGTTTACAGAAGTTTAAATAAATCTACATCTTTTAGAAAATTAATAACTTGTTTTTCTTTACGTTGATCATTAGCTAGGATTTCTTCTATCGAGTTACCCAGATTATATTTTTTTATTTTACTACGCAACATAGAACATTCAAGGAAAATATGGTGAATTGTCAACCTAGTTTTACATGCAAGTCGTGTTTATGCCAAATTATAAATTCTCTTAAGAAAATTTTCTACTGAATATCTTCGTCCCAGTCCGTCGCTTAGAAAAGGTTGGAACGGTCAAAAAGTGCTTCAATCAATATCGAATTTTTGAAAATATAAAGCGAAACTTCTAATTTCATTGCCACATGTGTGTAGAATAATGTGCCTATAGATCCACAAGAAATCAAAAATTCATAATAAGATCCGCATGAACCAAAAAGTACGTACACAGTAAATTTTTTCCTCGATTTTCAGCAAAAAAAAAATGCTGGAAAAGTCAGGCAATACAATTTTTTACTGGAAACCAGCAAACTTTCTCCGTCTTGCTGATTTTTCCAGCACTTAATTTTCATTACTCCACAACCAGCAATCGATCTGTCAAATTCAAATTTGTTTTTTTTTCTTGCTGATTTTTTTCTTTGCGCGCGAAGTGTTTGACTCTATATTCCTGCAATGAAGCATTTAAACCAGAGGTACTTATATTTTTTCAAAAAGATGAAGTATTTTGTTCAAGAAACTAATAATTTTTATTTTTATTTCAGATGGAGCATGATTTCTAATACTTGGCGAAAAGCGACCAACCCACTGGCAGATATTATTTAATTTTGTTTTGTGATAGCTGGTTTTCAGTAATAGCGATAGCTGGTTTCTAGCAATTGACAATGCTGGATTTCCAGTAATTAAGTTTGCTGGCTTTTCCAGCAATCAAAATAGCTGGAAAGCCAGCGGGACAAAATCTAGCAAAATTTTGCTGATTTCCAGCAAAGTAAAATTTGCTGTATAAGAAGTGATAAGTTCGTGACAAAGCACGACAGGCAAGAATTGAAATCCGGACATTTTAAGGTACTTAGAATTATGTTCTATGCTTCTTGTTTAGACATTTTATGTCCGTTCAGAAGTCCAAATCAAGCACTCAGGAAAACGGTTTTCATTTCTCTTGAGTACTTTTTATTCAGCCAAATGTGAACTTTCTTCCAATATCCTTCCTCAAGGAAACTTGCTTATGGTCGGTGGAAGTTTTTTCGGAAAAAAGTAAGAGCACCTGTGACCGTGAGAACTTTGTTCCAAGATCTGGGGTAAGTATTAAATATGTTTCCACTCAGTTTAGTGCTCATGGATTAATTAATACGGCATGTACGAGCCAGTGCTCAGAATATAAAAATTCTCAGCCAGCTGCTACTTACGTATTCAGATTTTCCTCGTCATAAGATGAGTTTTTTTTTAACCTTTGAATGAGCTTAGGACGTGTCAAACGAATTTATCTGTTTTAAATGTTTAATTTATTTCTTAAATGTCACTAAATATTTTTTCATATGGAACATACTTATGTACGTATGCATGTTTATGACAAAGAAAAAGAAATTAAAAAATGGTAAAAAAATCTGTACAAACCACCTTTCTAGAAACTTAGAAAACCACCCGAGGTTATGTGTTCAGCATCGGGCATTCGAGGGGGATTTGCTGGAGTCCGGAGCCACCTGGTATTTTGTAGTGCGGTTTTCATGCTAGCTTAGGATTTCTTCTCTTCGTTCGCTGCAACGGAACAGGGCGCCACAACGAACGATCTGGCTGCCCCATTCCGATGCCAATGGCTCGGTTAGTTTTTGGTTTTGTTTTCTGAGGTTAGGTTAGGTTTGTTTTTTTTTCTAAGCGGTCTTCGCCTTGCAAATGGCGATGAGGCACAAAAAAAACTCAAAGAATTCGAAGTGGTGCACTTTAGATGCACTTTATTCAGCAAATGCAAATGCAAGGTGATAGCTCCCCGCAAACTTTTATCGGGGCACATTGTCGATTGAAGGCGGGAAAGTTTAGCTTTTGAGCACTTGAACGAATGTAGACACTAATTTTTAGTGTCTTTATACTTGAAGAGAGTGAGTCCAGAAGTATTGTACTCAGGGGTTGAAAATCGAGTCGCTAGCTAGATGCCCGAAACGATCAAAACGCAAACCATTCCGAATCATGCTTGAGCTGAATCATTCCATTTTGTAACATTATGGAATGGAATGGATTGCCAAACAAATTATTCCTAGCCATCGCGTGGACGAATGAAATTATTTCGACTTACTTGATATCAACCAAGTTCAATGCGGAGGCCAGTGAAAATGAAAGGCATCTGTAGAAAATGCTGATGGGATGGCTGGGGATGGCAGTTTCTGCTTAACTAAAAATTGCAGTAAATGACTGAAAAATGTATGAAACCCACACAATATGGGTATTGGGGAAAAGAGCTTAACGCGTAGAAGTCGAATATCGTCATCCGACGCCATCTTGAAATCCAAGATGGCGGCTTCCGTTTAACTTCAAAATGCTGTAAATGACTGAAAAATGTATGAAACCCACACAATATGGGTATTGGGGAAAAGGGCTTAACGCGTAGGAGTCGAATATCGTCATCCGACGCCATATTGAAATCCAAGATGGCGGCTTCCGTTTAACTTCAAAATGCTGTAAATGACTGAAAAATGTATGAAACCCACACAATATGGGTATTGGGGAAAAGGGCTTAACGCGTAGAAGTCGAATATCGTCATCCGACGCCATCTTGAAATCCAAGATGGCGGCTTCCGTTTAACTTCAAAATGCTGTAAATGACTGAAAAATGTATGAATCCCACACAATATGGGTATTGGGGAAAAGGGCTTAACGCGTAGAAGTCGAATATCGTCATGCGACGCCATCTTGAAATCCAAGATGGCGGCTTCCGTTTAACTTCAAAATGCTGTAAATGACTGAAAAATGTATGAATCCCACACAATATGGGTATTGGGGAAAAGGGCTTAACGCGTAGAAGTCGAATATCGTCATCCGACGCCATCTTGAAATCCAAGATGGCGTCTTCCGCTCAAATTAAAAATGCTGTAAATGACTGAAATTCGAATGAATCACCCACAATATGGGTATCAGGTGAAAGGGCTCAGCGAGTAGAAGTCGAATTTCGTCATCCGACGCCATCTTGAAATCCAAGATGGCGTCTTCCGCACAACTTAAAAATGCTGTAAATGACTGAAAATCTTATGAACCACCCACAATATGGGTATCAGGTGAAAGGGCTCAGCGAGTAGAAGTCGAATATCTTCATCCGACTCCATCTTGAAATCCAAGATGGCGTCTTCCGCTCAACTTAAAAATTCTGTAAATGACTGAAAATCAAATAAACCACCAACAATATGGGTATCAGGTGAAAGGGCTCAGCGAGTAGAAGTCGAATTTTGTCATCCGACGCCATCTTGAAATCCAAGATGGCGACTTCTGTTTAACTTAATAAATTACTGAAAATCAATTGAACCATCCACAATATTGGCTGGTAAACGGTGGATAATGTGCAACACGAGACCCCATAGTGGTCATATCACCTCTTATTCACAACTCCTATCTCTACCTCCCCGCGGTGCCGGCTGGGGTGCGAGTAACCTAAGCGGAGATCGGGTACCCAACCCCGGTGGATGCTTTGGTCGCATGCAGACTGAGAAGGTGGCCGTACGCGTCTGTTCCCCAGGTCAGGGGCGGCGTGCAACAACAACCGAGCGTCTGTTCTCCAGGTCAGGGGCGGCTCAAACAGCGTCTGTCTTGCAGCAAGCGGCTGAATTTATGAAATGCAGCTCCCGCCAGCTAAGTCCAAGATGGCAGCCCCATCGCGGGATAGGGACTTTAGGCTAACAACCTACTGCTCCTGATACCTTATATTGTTACAGAAACTGAGAGAAGAAATAACCGAATTGGAACTTTGGCAACGACTTTTAGCATGAAAACACGGACTAGAATTGGAACTTGGAATGTTTTGACCCTTGCCCAGCCAGGAAAGCTGGCTCAACTTGCTAGAGAAGCTAGCCGCCTCAAGCTAGAGATATTGGGACTGAGCGAAGTCCGTTGGCCTAACACTGGAGAACACAAGACACAGTCCGGGCAAGTACTGCTTTACTCTGGCATACGAGGAGAACATGCTACTCGGGAACGAGGAGTTGGTTTCCTGTTAAGCCCGCAGGCCCATGCGGCCCTCATAAGATGGGAACCGATAAACGAAAGAATAATTGTAGCCAGATTCAGAACACGGGTTAGAAACCTTACAATGGTCCAGTGTTATGCGCCAACTGACGTTGCCGATTTGCAGGAGAAAGAGCAGTTTTACAGTCAATTGAACAGCGTGGTTGAGAGAATTCCGAAGGGTGACATTCAAATCCACTTAGGCGACTTCAACGCAAAGATTGGCTCCGATAATCAGGACTTTGAGCGCATCATGGGGCGCCATGGTCTAGGACAGATGAGCGAAAACGGAGAGCTGTTTGTAGAATTTTGTGGCAACAACAACATGGTGATCGGTGGATCGCTCTTCCCCCATCGACCAGCACATAAGGTCACTTGGGTATCCCGAGATGGCCGAACAGAAAATCAAATTGACCACATCTGCATCAGTCGAAAATGGAGAAGGAGCCTTCTTGATGTCCGCAACAAACGAAGCGCAGACATTGCATCCGACCATCACCTCGTCCTTGGCGAGATACGACTGAGGGTTGCGCGTGTCCAACGGCGCGAGGAGAAAGTCGGGTGTCGATACGACGTCCGCCGGTTGGAGAATCCAGAGGTGAAAAGGGCATACGTTGAACAGCTAGAATCCCGAGCCTCGGAACTGCCGACAGACGGAACAGTCGAAGAACAGTGGTGTGGAATCAAGAATGCCTTTATCACGACGA
This sequence comes from Uranotaenia lowii, assembly GCF_029784155.1. Lineage (NCBI taxonomy): Eukaryota > Metazoa > Arthropoda > Insecta > Diptera > Culicidae > Uranotaenia > Uranotaenia lowii. The sequence continues at coordinate 358,620,373 of NC_073692.1, forward strand.
GCCATGGTACTCTCGGTAAAGTTTGTGGAAGACGAAGTGAATGGATGTCGGATGAAACCTGGAGGATGATCGATGATCGGAGAAAGGCGAAAGTCGGAATTGAGCAGGCATGTACCGGGTCAGCCAAAGCAGCCGCCCGCTTACGATATGCGGAGCTGGAAAAGGCAGTTAAACGAGCTTGTAGACGAGACAAGAGAGCCTGGACAAACTCCCTAGCCGAAGAGGGAGAAAGAGCCGCCGCCATTGGAGATATCCGATTATTATATGATATTTCTCGCCGCCTTAGTGGTGCAAGGACTAATGCAAGAATGCCGCTGAAAAACCGAGCAGGTCAGCTGCTGACAGATCGAACAGATCAGCTCAAGCGTTGGACTGAGCATTTTGATCAACTTTTCCGAGTTACAAATAGCAATGGCCAACAGAACCCGCAGCTCGAGGCGCCCACAGTAAGTCGCATTAATGGCGTCAACTCGGAAGCGCCCACGCTGGCTGAAATAGAAGCGGCAATCAAGGACATGAAATCCAACAAAGCGCCTGGAATCGATTGCATTCCTGCTGAAATGCTCAAAGCCGACCCTGCCTTGTCAGCACAAATGTTGCACCGTCTTTTCGCTGACATTTGGGATACTACAACATCCCCGGCCGACTGGATGCAGGGTATCCTCGTAAAGGTCCCAAAGAAAGGAGACCTAACAGAGTGCGGTAACTGGCGTGGCATAACTTTGATCTGTACAACCCTTAAAGTACTCTGCAAAGTGATCCTGAACAGGATCCAGGAGAAAATCGACGCTACACTCCGACGGCAACAAGCTGGATTCCGATCCGGACGATCATGTGTGGACCACATCACAACGCTACGAATAATACTGGAACAAATCAACGAATTCCAGGACTCTCTTCTGCTGGTGTTCGTTGATTTCGAAAAAGCATTTGACCGACTGAACCACGAAAACATCTGGGCTGCTCTTAGACGACGAGGGGTCCCAGAGAAACTAGTCCATCTCATCGAAGCACAGTACGAGGCATTTTCGTGTAAGGTCTTGCACGACGGTGTCTTGTCCGAACCAATCCCGGTAACTGCTGGAGTGAGACAAGGATGTATTTTGTCACCGCTGCTTTTTCTCATCGTAATGGATGAGATCTTGACTGGATCGATTGACTGTAGACCAAACCGAGGATTGCCGTGGAATCCTTCAACCATGGAGCAACTGAACGACCTTCACCTGGCAGACGATATTGTTTTGCTCGCCCAAACACAACAAGACATGCAGAGCAAACTCGACGACCTCACCGAAAGCTCCAAGGCAGCAGGTCTCAAAATCAATGTCGGAAAGACCAAGTCGATGGAAATCAATACAGAAAATCGTTCCAATTTCGTGGTAGCTGGACAACAGGTTGAGACAGTGGAGTGCTTCCAGTATCTTGGTAGCCAGATTACGCCTGATGGTGGTACCAAGAAGGACATCGAAACCCGGATCAGAAAAGCCCGATTTGCGTTTGCGAGTCTCCGAAACATCTGGCGGTCACGCCAGATCTCTCTACGAACTAAGATCCGAATCTTCAACTCAAACGTCAAATCCGTATTGCTGTACGGGTGTGAAACTTGGTGCACATATGCGGTGACGACGCGAAAACTGCAAGTTTTTGTGAATCGCTGCCTGCGGAACATCATCCGCGCTTGGTGGCCTGGCAACTGGATCTCAAACGTTGAACTTCATCGCCGGTGTCATCAAAAGGCGCTAGAAATCGAGATTCGGGAACGTAAGTGGAGATGGATTGGGCACACGCTGCGAAGAGATGAAAACGAGATTTGCAGAGAGGCGCTTGACTGGAATCCAGATGGGCATCGAAGAAGAGGCAGGCCCAAAAGCTCGTGGCGGCGAAGTCTAGCCGCTGAAATCCGCACAGTTGACGAGAACCTTGGCTGGCAGCAAGTGAAGACGCTGGCTCCGGATCGCCAGCAGTGGAGATCTTTTATCTCAGCCCTATGCGCCGGTCAATCGGCGCTGGACCCTTAGAGCGATCCACAATATGGGTATCAGATGAAAGGGCACAGCAAGTAGAAGTCAAATTTCGTCATCCGACGCTATCTTCAAATCCAAGATGGCGGCTTTCGCTTAACTTAATAAATTACTGAAAATCAATTGATCCACCCACGATATGGGTATCAGGTGAAAAGGGCTCAGCGAGTGGAAGTCGAATTTCAAAATCGAAGATTAAAAGAACATAAATAATAAAAAAAAAGTTGTTAAATAATATTTAAGGTGTGTTAGGTACACTTTGGGAAGGACCTGATTTGAAAAATGGAATCGCTCGATCTTATACTGGATTGATGAGTTCAGCATTCAGTTTTACTTGTAAAACATTCCCCAGTTTTGCTTGTCCAATTAAGTGTCTGTGGGGCGTGAATATCATTCCAAAATGCAAATTATCACGCTCCACAGACACTTGAGTAGCCGCTGCTGTGTATACGACCTGTGCAAGGATGGATTTCAAAATGGCGTTGCATGGTGAAATTAGATTTCTACTCGTTGAGCCCTTTCACCCAATACCCATATTGTGTGAGTTTCATAAATTTTTCAGTCATTTACAGCATTTTGAAGTTAAAAGACAGCCGCCATCTTGGTTTTCAAGATGGCGTCGGATGACGAAAGTCGACACCTACTCGCTCAACCGTTCCACCTGATACCCATATTGTGGTTGTTTCATACATTTTTCAGTCATTTACAGCATTTCGAAGTTAAACGAAAGCTGCCATCTTGGATTTCAAGATGGTGTTGAATGATGGAATTCGACTTCTACTCGTTGAGCCCTTTCACCCAATACCCATATTGTAGTACTCATTTTTCAGTCATTTACAGCATTTTGAAGTTAAACGGAAGCCGCCATCTTGTATTTCAAGATGGCGTCGCATGGCGATATTCGACTTCTACTCGTTTAACCCTTTCACCCAATACCCATATTATGGGTGTTTCATACATGTTTCAGTCATTTACAGCATTTTGAAGTTAAACGGAAGCCGCCATCTTGGATTTCAAGATGGCGTCGGATGACGATATTCGACTTCTACGCGTTAAGCCCTTTTCCCCAATACCCATATTGTGTGGGTTTCATACATTTTTCAGTCATTTACAGCATTTTGAAGTTAAACGGAAGCCGCCATCTTGGATTTCAAGATGGCGTCGGATGACGATATTCGACTTCTACGCGTTAAGCCCTTTTCCCCAATACCCATATTGTTTAGGTTTCATACATTTTTCAGTCATTTACAGCATTTTGAAGTTAAACGGAAGCCGCCATCTTGCATTTCAAGATGGCGTCGGATGACGATATTCGACTTCTACGCGTTAAGCCCTTTTCCCCAATACCCATATTGTGTGGGTTTCATACATTTTTCAGTCATTTACAGCATTTTGAAGTTAAACGGAAGCCGCCATCTTGGATTTCAAGATGGCGTCGGATGACGATATTCGACTTCTACGCGTTGAGCCCTTTTCCCCAATACCCATATTGTGTGGGTTTCATACATTTTTCAGTCATTTACAGCATTTTGAAGTTAAACGGAAGCCGCCATCTTGGATTTCAAGATGGCGTCGGATAACGATATTCGACTTCTACGCGTTAAGCCCTTTTCCCCAATACCCATATTGTGTGGGTTTCATACATTTTTCAGTCATTTACAGCATTTTGAAGTTAAACGGAAGCCGCCATCTTGGATTTCAAGATGGCGTCGGATGACGATATTCGACTTCTACGCGTTAAGCCCTTTTCCCCAATACCCATATTGTGTGGGTTTCATACATTTTTCAGTCATTTACAGCATTTTGAAGTTAAACGGAAGCCGCCATCTTGGATTTCAAGATGGCGTCGGATGACGATATTCGACTTCTACGCGTTAAGCCCTTTTCCCCAATACCCATATTGTGTGGGTTTCATACATTTTTCAGTCATTTACAGCATTTTGAAGTTAAACGGAAGCCGCCATCTTGGATTTCAAGATGGCGTCGGATAACGATATTCGACTTCTACGCGTTAAGCCCTTTTCCCCAATACCCATATTGTGTGGGTTTCATACATTTTTCAGTTATTTACAGCATTTTGAAGTTAAACGGAAGCCGCCATCTTGGATTTCAAGATGGCGTCGGATGACGATATTCGACTTCTACGCGTTAAGCCCTTTTCCCCAATACCCATATTGTGTGGGTTTCATACATTTTTCAGTCATTTACTGCAATTTTTAGTTAAGCAGAAACTGCCATCCCCAGCCATCTCCATTTGAGAAAGAATAAAATTGAAATGATCATCATTCAATTTTGTAACATAACCGAATGACGCCGATTCGAAGAAAAGTTCGATCCTGACGAAAACCAAACAGAGTGCCTTGGAGCTTCTCCTATGGCTGAATATTCCACTGCGCGCTGGTTTGAAAGTAGGCAACACAGATAACACAGAAGCATGTTGTTCACAGAGCAGATCGAAGCACGTTCATTTCTGTAGGGCTTCACTAAGGGGGTGAACGTGAATTTTGATTCATTTTTCAAACCCTGATTGTACTTAAAATTTAGAAAGATGAGGAAGGGAATTTCTTTTTAAAAAAAATCCCTAGAATTAGGTTCCGTCTTTGAAAATCGGTGTTAAACTTAGTGGTGAAAGCTCTAAAACAACTTGAGCAACCACATTTTTCCACCGAAATTGAGTGTCCCAAATCCATTGTTATTTGTTTGATTAAGAACACAACTTATCGATGTTGGCTGCTGCAACACCATAAATCCTGGCAGTGACGTGAACCAAAATCGATGTGTTAAAAGCTAGAGAGAATAACAGAAGTTATTTCCAGGGCATGTCCTTCAGAGTTGCTACGGTATGGCATCACAACTCGAGAAAAAAAAGCGACAGAAAAGAATAAAACTCGTTACACTACCCCCCGAGAAGTGAAAAAGAGCAGAAAAAATTGCGAGCTGTGGTTTCGGGAGCGAAAGTGTAGGGATAAACCTAACTATAGAAGTATAAAAATGGAACGTAAAATCCGCAGGATGATGACACCATCATCCAATATGCAACGGAGCAGATGCCGCAAAGTCAGAACAGCCAGACCAAACCAGCCAGCCAGAGGTGACAAAGATCCGAAATGTCTCGGAGAAAATCGAAAATCTTGCGGCGGAAATGATTTTTCCCATCGTGTTACTTACCGTCATCATCGTCCCAGCCAGAAAAATCTTAAGCCGGAAGAAATCGGAGGAAATGGAAGCTCTCACCGACATACTTTCATTTCGCACTTGGCTGTAGATTTATTATGAAAAAAGTAAACCGAAACTACACCTTTGAAAATGCTTTATGGTCGATGAAGAATTGTAAAAAAAAATCTCTCTAAAACATCTTGCTGAAATATTTTGCAATGGTCCGAAAATTGCACTTAAATCTCAAAACCAATTCCAACTGGTATCAAAAATAAAAATTGAGGATCAGCTGCAGACAAACAATTCTGATATATGATGAATCATTTTCCGGCTAAGCAAATGTCCAGACGATTCGGAACGAAACCATCCCCAAATCAACAAGGAGAGGTCAGATGAATCATGACCAAGTAGGACCTCCCAGCAGTGTTGCGCCAACTTGGAATACCATAAATTGCCGGAAACACGCAAGTCATCAATCACAAATCATCTCTCACCTTTTTGCGGGTTTGATTATTTGATTTATGAAAATGTTCTACCGTATTTGGTCCTGGAGCTGGAGCTGCTGCAGTAAAGTGTGCTGCAATGTGTAACATGTTACCTGCAAATAAAAAGAGAGAGAGGAAAAAAATTGATTTAATAAATCGTTCATCGCGGTGGTGCTTCCGATGCAAATATACACAGGAAATTTTGGCAAATTGCAAAAAGTTTTTTCATGTAGATACGTTTTAATGCATAAAAAATAGCTGAAATAAAATGATAAATCAATTTGAAGAAGAATTAATTGATTTTGGTTTTTTGTTTGAGCCACGGAGTTTTTATTTGAGTTGTAGAGAGAACTCTATAGTAACTTTAGTTTCTTAAAGCAGTAATAAAATGAAACTTCTTCCTTACTATATTCACTAAAAATATTATCATTCATTCGTTACATCAAATCCATTTGATTTCAAATCAGTCGGTATCTTGAACCAACTGACTGGTTTTGTAACACTTGAAAGCCCAAGGGCGGAACAGGGGGGGGCACAACAGGGCCGAATTTCACCAAATAACTTTTGTTGAGTTACTTGAAGTGTTAAGACTGAATTGGTTGACAATTTCTTTACTTTTTATTAAAGAATTTTGAGCTACGAAATTAAATAAAAAAGAAATTTTTTTTTACTTATCACTGCTTAGCCATCGTATCCCAAGTAACACCCTACTAGCATTAGAAAGTTTTATAACTGTTTAATTATAGTCATGACAAATGCTTGAATTCTTGATTCAACCACGAAGGGTTCATTTGGAAGCTTAGGAATTGTGGTTTTTTTCATAAATTCATTCAAAAATTATATTTTAATGTAATAACAATAAAAAATTCACCTGAAATTAATTGTTTTTTATTAAAGTTCACACTTATGATTCTAATTTTTTTTAGGTTATAACTTAAAAATATAATTTTTGAATGAATTTATGAAAAAAAACAACAATTCCTAAGCTTCCAAACAGTCTTCACGGAGCAACCCATGTGCGATGTGCATAGAAGTTTGTGTACATACATGAACACTATAAGCGAAGTGCGCGTTGAACATGCTTCTTTGAAAACATGCTTAAACTCATGTGTATTGTGCAAGTTTAGGTTCATGTTCAAAACTGGGCGCGCACTCTTTATTAGTTTTGGTATCAATTACAGCAGTCAAGCAGTCAAGTTCAGAATTTTCAACCACTTGAAGCGATTATATATTGCAATTCGGTGTAGATTTTCGTTTGAGTGATAAGTTAAACCTAGTCGTTAGGTTCCTTTTGTTACTTCATCGTTCCCGCAATCAAAAATCTTAATTCAAATTACAATTTATAAGAAAAGGATTTTATTAAAATAGTTTATTATTGATCAAAATGGCTGGTAAGTGGAAATCTTAAAAAAGTTTTATTTAATCTTCACGTAGATTAAAAATTGGAATATAAATCTACATTGTAATCAAAGTGAAAAAAAAAACGTTTATTTGCGCCGTGTTTCCTTTTCATAAAACGATATTTTTAATCAGTGATTGTGATTTCAATTCAGACGATCAAACTTGAAGAATAGTATGGTATTTCCATCTGAACCGCTTGCCGGTCCTCTAGACTAAGACCTGCTCTCGATTATGCTCGCTATTCATCATCTATAAACTCTCGCAGTTTTACCTCGCTCGTCAGGATACCACAAATAGATCCGCTGCTGGATCAAAGATCAAAAAGGCACCTGATGAATTAGTTGAATATGGGAAGTACCGTTGGTTTCAGTATTATGAATTTTTTCTAGAGCAGGTAAATTTTTAAATTATTCAGAATGAACTGGAAAATTGTCTTTTCGTTTTTTTACAGGCTGAAACGTAACAGCAGAGAAGGTAGTGATGCAGTAACTACAACATTTTGGTTACCCAGTTTAAATCTGTTTTTTTTTTTCAATGTTCAATAAAACTTTTATTCGAAGAACAATGTGGCTTTGATTTTATGTAAATCTCGGGAGGAAACCCAGTCTGGAGCCTACAGGACAGGTTTGAAGGTTTGAAATTTCCTGTAAGTCAAAGGACAAATCCGTTTAGAACCTATAGTTCAATTTGGCAGTTATTTTTCTGAAGTAAATCAAAAACCTCACAAACATTTAAAAAAATTAAACTCAATCTTATATTTAAAAAAAAAACAAATAATTAAGTCGATAGCTATGTGAAAGTTAACATTTTATGGTTGTATATTGTTCTAATAGGTTCATCGTCCAGCGTTGATATAAGACGAATGTTTTTCGAATACGAAATAAAGTTTAAACGTGCAAATTTCCTGGTTGTCCTGGAAAATTGAAGGACGTCCTAAGTAGTCTCAAAAGGCATTTGGTTCAACAGCACCCTGAAATCACAGAAAGAATCGGTCTACAAGGATACAAGCGGAAAAATACTGAACAAATTGACCAACAACAAACCGCATCGTCATTTCCAAGAGAAAAGCGTTTGAAAACTATCACAATTCAGGTGGATCCCGTCGAGTTCCAGTGTGAATTGGTTGAAATGGCCGCCATCAACTCGATATCATTCAATTATTTCAACTCTCGTACGTGTCACGCTACGATAGGTCCTGTTGCGAAAGGGTTGAACATACCGGTATATGGCGAGGCCATCGCGGGTTGTATTCCTCAAATAGCAAAAATTATCAGAGACATGATTTCGGTCGAACTCCAAATTTTTTTCTGTTTGGAGTTTGATGGAGCATCGCGTCATAATAGAAAAATTTTCGGTATAAACGCACGTTTTCTTCGCGAAGGGAAGATTATAACCCGAATCTTGTCGATGCAAGAAATTTTTGAAAAACAAACTGCAGAAAATTTGAGAAAGACTGTCGATGACGTTTTGGCATCGTACAGTACAGATGTCACACATATTTATTCGTGCACTTCAGATAATGCCCGGAATGCGCAAAAATGTGGAGATGAGTTGGCTGTTTCTCAAAAAAAAAGCGCTTTCTACTGCTACGGAGAAAGAAGTCTGGAGTGATGAAAACAATATTGACCAATTCGATCGTTACTCTCAAGGTAATGACGATCATTGTGACGACGAAAGTTTTCCTGCTGAGTTCGATGCCATGTTGGAAGCCATTGACAGCGTCGTTCTAAAAGGTAACGAGTCCTGTGTCACAACTCTCAAATGCGCAGCCCACACGATAAACCTTGTCGCTAATGACTCAGCTGATAAAAATTGTGCAACTTTAAAAAAAAAATCGAAAAAATGTAGCAGCAGTACAGCTCGTTCTTTCGTCGGCATAAAATTCCGCTACCGAAAATTGACGTTGAAACAAGATAGTGATCGCTGTTCACAATATTGAATTCGGTTCATACCAACAAAGCAAATTTCATAACAATTGGCGATCTTTTTGAAAAACTTTGCCTGACGGCGGACGACTGGAGCTATATTGAGGACTACGTAACAGCTTTCGATCCGTTGTTCGTTTTAACAAAAAAAAATTGCAAGGAGCCCAAGTAACAATTTAAGCTTTATTATGGTCAGCAAAATATCATTTGGACTATCGCATTAATCTTCATAAAAAGCTAAAGCGCATTCTATAACATCACCTGGACTCTAATAAAGCCAAAATCAGGCTATTTGGCCCTACCCTAGAAACGTCATCAAGACATATAATTGTTGGTCATCAATATTGGTCACCAAAGCTTTTAAAAAGCTATTATAAAACATGTTAGAAATTTTTGTTTTTTTCGGTTCTGTCAGTTCTCGGAGTTTTTTTTTAATTTTTGCCAGCAACCATAATGGTTGATGAATGATGATTGCATTATTCAGATATGATCTGGTAAAATTAATAGCTAAAAAAACCAATGTTTTAACCATATAATGAGCTTCTTTTCTACTGCCAGTCAAGATTTTAGGTAAAATGTATATGAAATAGTATCTTAAAATAAATGCGCCTCGTTAAATCTGATGGTCAATCATGATGGAATTGATGGAAAAGGGCCTGAAAAAATATTTTCCAATGCTTGCATTGTGAATCCATCAACATGGCGTCATTTTGTGCCCTTCGATTTTGCAACTAACATGGCGTGAGTCAATTCATAGTTTTATTATGGTTTAATGATGACCCCAAAAAAAGCTACGATTTGACGTTTCTTTCGCAAGCCAACCAATTACACGCTAAGGTTGAGTTCCTCATTTCTGAGTTGTTTATCATTAGTACAGTAAATGAGGACAGACTTTTTGAATGAAAAGGGATTGGTTTTGAATGACCCGTGGAATAAATCATGAGTTGAAGTCAAATTTCGTTGTCTGACGCCATCTTGAAATCCAAGATGGCGGCTTCCGCTGAACTTTAAAATGGTGTAAATGACTTGAAATCGCATGAAACCCCAACAAAATGGGTATCGGGTGAAAGGGCTAAACGAGTAGAAGTTGAATTTCGCTATCAGACGCCATCTTGAAATCCAAGATGGCGGCATCCGCTCAACTTTTAATGCTTAATGCTGACAAAAAGTCGCATTTAACCACCACTATACGGATATTGGGTGAAAGGGCTAAACTAGAAGTCTATTTTTTTCGTTCCAACGCCATCTTGAAATCCAAGATGGCAGCTTCCACTGAATTTAAAATACTGTTAATCAATGAAAATCGCTTGAAAACAACTTTTTTTCACGTAACACTACATTAAAACTACTATTTTAAGACAATTTAGATAATTTTAAATCACTTTTATTATTTTTTCATTATGTTTCTAATACATTTAGCACTTTTCTTGTTTTGTTTATAGTTTTTGATTTTTTTGCCATTTATGTAATTCTATTATTCCTATCATGCTATTATGTTTAAATTGTATTGGTCTTATTCTAGCGAAAACTATAAGGTTATGTTGTTTCTGTTTACCGTCTGATTTAGGCACATGTGCCAAATTCGATGTTGCCAAAATCGAATGTTGCCAAAAACGAATGGGGTCTGTATTGTGGTGGTTTTTGTGGGATTATCAGTCACTTACAGATTTTCAGAGAAACGCGAAAAGAGATATTTGACTTCTATCATTTAGCCTTAGCACCCAATACAATATATTTGGGAGTTTCATGCTATTTTCATTCATTTACAGTATTTTTAAGTTCAGCTGAAGCCACCATCTTGGATTTCAAGATAGCGGCAAAAATAAACTTTTTATAGCTTATCGCAATTGACAAACACCCATATTTTGGAGGTTTCATGCGATATTCAATGATTTAGAGCAGTTTTAAAGTTTATAGAAAGCTGCCATCTTGGATTTCAAGATGGCGTAAGATAGCAATATTCGACTTCTACTCGTTAAGCCCTTCCACTCACTACCACCTGGGTTTCATGTCATTTTAAGTCATTTACTACATTTGAAAGTTTAGCGGATGCCACCATCTTGGATTTCAAGATGGCGTCAGATAGCGAAATTCAACTTCTACCGGTTGATTTCTTTCAACTTATACCCCTATAATATAGGTTTTCTGCGATTTTCAGTCATTTACAGTATTTTCAAGTTGAGTGGTAGCCGCCATCTTGGATTTAAGATGGCGACGGGCAACGAAATTTGACTTCTACTTGTTTATTACTTTCACCTAATAACCATATTGTGAAGGTTTCACGATATTTTCAGTAATTTACAGCTTTGAAAATAAAAGCGGAAGCCGCCATCTTGAATTAATGATGGCGTCAAGCAACAATTTTTTTCCTACTATTTGGGCCCTTTCACTCAATACTCATATTGTAAAGATATTCATACCACTTTCGGTGATTTCAAGTTTCAAAGATGTATTTTTTTTTTTAATTTTAACTCAAAACCAACACGCATAACTTACCAAAAATGTGTAAAAATGGGAGTTCCAATTCAAATATGTGCTATCTAATCTGAGCGTGTCCTGTTTTGACATCTTGATCGAGAACTGTCACTAAGTTTTATGGCGGTTTAATAATCATGCACTGAGTGCTATTATAGAACATGCAAAAGAAAGCTTGGAGCAAACTTCTAGGTTTGTGTTTTATAATAGTTTAAAAAAAGCATTCACAACTCTTTCAAAATAACTAAAACAGCATGTTTAATAAAAGTTTTATTAGCGTTTTCAAAACCATCTAAAAACATATGGTCGAAAAAAAATTATAAGCATTCTGCATGACCATAATAAAACCGCCATAAAACGAGCTGCACTAAAAATGCCATAATTAAACCATAATAAAACTTCCTAATGCTAGTTGGCATAATCTGTGTTACTTGGGAGCTGAAATGATCTTCGGTGATGTCTTCAAATTTGTCAAAATCTGCGAGCTGAAGGTCAGCAATTTTCCCATTGGTAACAGATTTGCGGAAAATCTTAGACAACGTACAAAAAGAATGATAAACAATACATCATATAAAGCAGCCATGTTTTTCGCACACATGTGCGCGCTCGGGTACGCTCGGGTTGCTGTTTCAAATAAATCTATGTGTTGGATAGTATCCTAATATTGTTTCACGAACGCCAAACATACTGCGTATGAAAGCTCAAGTTGACCCTGCGCTTTGAAAATTGCACACAAGTTGAACTTGGAGCATGTTTTCATGAAGACTGCTTCCAAATGAACCCTCCAGATCTGCAATACAATGTTAGATGAGAAAGATATGAATGAATCCCAAACTTTTGGCCGATACACCATACTAAGGGGTGATCCCAAACTTTTGGACGATAACTTAAGTGTCTGTACGGACGAAGGATTCCGTTGTTAATGTCCCACGAATTGGGTCCCAAACGGCGTCGAAGAATCCGAAATTAGCAGCAACAATAGGTCATCGAATTGACCAGCGATGGCGGAGCAAACAATAGGCCGAGAGCGCAGCGAAATTTCGGGTGGCAAAACAACGTCCGATGCACGCGAGTATGGTTTGAAAAGTGATTTTTATTGAAGTAAATAAACATTACATGTCACTTAACGCTATGAGTTTTAGTTCACTTATCACTTTCATGTCATTTCTCACTTCTTAATCTATGTGTTGTGAGTGTGCAGTGTTGGTAATTCATTTTAAGTGTTTAATGTTGTATGTTGTGTGAAGTAGATTTGATGTTTTGTGTGTAATATTTACATCTCATTTTTTCTCTTAAAGCTATTTCACTTTACATTCGAATTTTTTTATTTTTATTATTTTTTCGCTGCTTTATGTGACTGCGTCGGAACAGTGTCTATTTTATTAATTTAAACTACATTCTTAAATTTTTGCACAAATTTTTTTTATTGTGTTTTGAGAAGGAAAGAATAAGGATTCAAATACAACTAAAATTTTGAAATTTGGTCCACCCTATCCCGAGATGATCAGCTTTGAATATTGAGTGCGATTTTTTGAAAATGTTCTAACTTTAGGTTAAGTTTAAGGTACAAAATTAAAACATTACTTCTGGGCAAAATACCTCCGAAATAGCTATTGCTCATTATCTTTCAAATGAGATCAGAAGATTTGCCATATGTCCTAAGACGTCTGAGATATCAACGATCAAAATTTGCATGTTTTTAGTGGGTGATCCCAAACTTTTAGCCGGCAGTGTATGTACTGTTTAAGTTGTTTAGGAAGAGTTCTGATTGCTCTATTAAAACTCTAATTAAACATAAACCACGATGTTTGTTCTAAGCTTTTTTTGCATGTTTTATAAAGACACGCAGTACTTGATTTTAAAACTTTAATAAATTCAGGTCTCGATCAAGATATCAAAACAGGACACGCTATGGCTAGATTGCACATATTTGAATTGGAATTCCCAATTTTTTTTTAAATTTCTGATAAGCCATGTGCGGTGTTTCTGAGTTTATTGATAAAAAAATATAAAAACTTTGAAATATTTAAAATTATCGGAAGTGGTATGAAATCTCTACAATATGAGTATTGAGTGAAGGAGCCCAACTAGAAGAACTAGTAGGGGAAACAAATTGTTGCTTGACACCATCACTATTTCAAGATGGCGGCTTCCGCTATTCTTTTTAAAGCTATAAATTACTTGAAAACTCAGGAAACATCCACAATATTGTATTGGGTATTGGGTGAATGGGCTAAACGAGTAGAAGACGAATTTCGTTGGGGGTTGCAATCGATTATCAGTAATATAGAGCTTCTCGACCAGTAATATAGGCGACACTCGACCAGTATAACTTTCATACGCCAGGTTGTCTACTGTAGTAGAATGTTAATACATGGGCCCCGGGGAGGAGCAAGATGTGGGTTCAAGTCCTTCCGGGAGACAAGGCGAATTTTTTTTTTCGCATGGTTCTCAACATCGATTTTTGTTTTATCTACTAAGTCCCTGAAATTGCATCTAACACAGTTGGATTCATTTCTCTACAAATTTATTTTTTCAATTTTGAGAAATATCTACCATTTGTCTTTCAAAAGGTGAAATATACTTTGAACCATTAAGATAGATTGATTGATTGAAGTGCGTTTATTTAGGACTGTTGATTAGACTGAGTCGATTTGGGGTCTTTGTTGAATTATCCATGATTTTTTACAGACGTTACAGACGTTTACATGAGTAAATTTGAACTTTAAGGTTTATATGGGAAAATGGAATATTTTTTACTGAAAAATCAACATCATTTTTGTTTCTTCTGTGGAATCGAGCCTGCTTATGGTCTTGTACCAATTTATAAATTATCTAAAGGAAATTTTCCGCTGAACAACTTTGTCCCAGATCTTAACATTGTTTCTTGTTAGGCAAAAAAGTTATTAGCTGTTTAACAGGGGTATGTCTTTTGGCAATGATAAACAATGAATTTTAATGACATCACTGCTCGGTGCCTGGCGAGGCACTGCAAGACTACTTTTCATGCAATGCTTTGCGAGGCACAAGCAGTGATATCAATTGAATTTATTGTTTATCAATGCCAAAAGACATGCCCCCCCCGTTCAACACCTGATAACTTTTTTGTTTAATAAGATACGAAGTTACGGTCTCCGACAAAGTTATTCCGCGGAAAATTTCCTTTAGAAATTTATAATTTGGCTCAGAAACAATCAGCAGGCTTAATTCTATAGAAGAAACAAAAATTATTTTGACTTTTCAGTTTACAAAATATTCAATTTTCCCATAAAAACATAATATTTCAAATTTACTCATGTTAACGTTACTCAAAAGTTCTGCAACAAATCATGGATGTGTTTTTAACCAAAAAAGAACCTTTTAAGATCCCAGAGTTTGAGAAATTCAAAAATGGCCCCAAATCAATCCAGTCTAAAGGGGTAATTATAAACAAAATGTTTTCCATGCTTTTTAAATTTTGAAGATATTTAATTTATGTTATGATAAAATATAACTTAAATATGATTTTCCTAGCTCGTAATACGCGCAACTAGCGGAGATTGCAGGTTCAAGTCCTGCCGGTGAGCCGTTGTATCTTTTTCGAAAAATTCATGATATTTACGGCTTATGTTCTTTCGTTCTTTGATAGCTCATGTTTCTCTAATTCTTTCCATCATCTATGAAAACGCAACTAGCATTTAACTGTGATTTATTCTATCTTCAGAATCAAAGTATCAATTTTCCAAATATTGATTTAAAGTTTTGGTTTCAGCTGCACAACTACTGAACTGATTTAAAAAAACAAATTTGTTATGAAATCGTTTTAATAGCTGGAATGTTTTTGTTAAGTTTGTATAGCTTTAATGATGTTAAAAAAATAGAGATATATACCACATTGTACGCTGAAAATCGTAGTTCTGAGCAAAGCCTAAAAAGGCCGTAAACAATTCTGCTGAAGCTTTTCGTATCTGGACCTCCATTTGTGGGTTAATCAAAATGCTCAACTAAGCGGGCAGAATCCTCTCAATACCCTGGAACTTAAGACCCATCTAAAAATACTGGGGGTTTTTTAAGCAAGAACTACTAAAACATCTCGAGGAGTTCAATCCTGAGGAAGAAAATGATAAAAAGCAGATTTCTGTAAAGAAGAAGCTGTACATAAATTCCACCGTGACGTGAAATCGCTTATCCGGACTATTCTGAACTGTTATCATTCTAGAAGTCAACCAATTTACTTGAGATTTAAAAAAAATAGTAGCAAATAGTCGCAAATTTAGTTTCCTTCAAAATAGATGTAATTTAATCATTAAAAAATTTAATTTGTTTGTGTTGTGATCGATTATTTTTGTGACGTGAATTCACGCTAGAATTGACCATTTTTCAATTCGTTACTAAGGACTGAATTCACGTCACGAAATTTCAAGTCGTTTTGAACCATTCTTTAAAGCCTTCATGTATTTTATGCAATTTTATGTGAACTTTTAAAAGTGATATTTTGTAATTCGGATTTGTACAATCATAAATTTTTAGTATCTTTTCCTTGCTTTTTCCTTATTTCGACTGTCACTTGAAAAGCAACATATTGAGGAAACAGCTCTCAGAGCATATTTCCCTTATGAAATTTTACAAAATCCAAAGTTTTTGTCACGTGAATTCACTAATTCGCGTTGTTGTAACTCAGTTAGATTTCAACCGATTTCTTTAGAATTTAGTGTTGCATAATCGTCTTATCATTTTCAAAGAAAATATTTTTATATTAAAAAATGTCAGTTTTTAAATAAAAAGTTTTCTTGTTAAATTAAAAAAAAATCCTATTTATGTAACGTGAATTCACTCATTTGCGATTTTTTTGGTTTGCTTATTAAATCAACCCCATTGGTTATAAACAAATTCTTTTCTTCTGCATATTGAAGCATTATTTGTTGGCTTCAAAACGTATTATACATTTTTTGAAAAAAAAAAATCAATGCAAATCAATCAAAACTATGCACAAAGCTCACTAATTCGTAATATTTCGTTATCTGAAAATCAGTCGGTAAAGATCGGTCAACTAGTTTATTTTCTTCAGCGTTTTTCCCGTGATGCAATTTGAGTCAGGACAGGCCTTAGTAAACAAGTGACATATGATAAGAAATATCGACCAAACGAGATATTCTTGCCAAAATAGACACAATACAAAATGCATCTTTATCTAGATAATTGGAGGAAACCGATCGTTCAAAACTAATAAAAGACGAATTTTTAAAAACAGAGTGTGGATGTATCGCGTTAAGACCTGAGATCTTCATTAGATCTGGTTTCTTAAACAAGAAATGGACGCATAATCCGATGATTGCTACTGTGAAAGTTGATTCGAAAACTTTTAAGACATTGAATAAAACGCGGTGAAGTAAATATTGGTTGGGAACGTTGCAAAATTTTTGAAGACATTAATCACGGTGTTTCTGAAATTACAAATTTTTTTTATCGAAAATTAGCATCGCTAATTTTTGCACCATTTGAAAGCTGGGACTTCCCCTTTTCATTTGAGCCCAAATTTGAAATAAAACATCAGGGGGTCTAGCAAATTTTCATTTTTTAGAAGATTTTTTAACCTTTTTAATGATTTTTTTTTTTTTCAAACACAAAATCATACTAATAACTACTAAAACACTTGTCTAAGCTTTTACGTTATTTCAACTCCATACTTCAATAACATGATCTAATAGGAAATTTCCCTGGCTACAACTTTGTCGAAGACATCAAAGCGATACAAATTGAGAGAAAAGTGTTGTAATGTCGCAAACAGAGTAATTATTAATTAATTTGAAAAATCTAATTAGACTTATCATCTCAGGTTGTACCAAGACAACAAGTAGCATCCTGACGACTAAGTTATTGATTGTAGAGTATTTCAATGTTCAGGAGGGTTTATTTACAATGAAAATCAATCTTTTACATAAATTTAATTAGGAAAATCAGAAATAGAGAGCATTCATGGGGATTAATGTTTCTTAGTGGATCATGTTATTGACATATGTAGTTGAAATAACGCAAAAGGTTCGATAAGTGTTTAAATAGTGATTATATAGTATGATTTTGAGTATGAAAAAAACCATTAAAAAGGTTAAAAAATCTTCAAGAAATAAAATATTCTAGACCCCCCAATGGATTATTCTAAATTATGGCTCAAAAATTGAAAGGGGAAAGTCTCAGCTTTCGAATGGTGCAAAAATAAGTAATGCTTATTTTTGAAAAATAAAGTTTTCTTTCAGAAACAACGTGTAATGTTATGCGTTGTTATAAGTATTGGAATTATGGTCACAAAGCTGAAATTTGCAGAGAGTCAATCCGTTGTACTAAGTGCGGTGAAGGTCACGGTACAGAGTAAATAACCAAGGAGTTTCCTAAGCAAGTTTGTTGGGTCCCTTATTATTTATACTGTACATCAATGACATGAAAATGTGCTTACAGCGTGGCCGTCTCAAACTATTTGCAGATGACTCATAGTGGAGTAGAAATGACTGAGAACCAAGGTTGCCGAAATCACAGAAAAATCTATAATTTCACGGAATTTTGAGCAAATTTTCATCACAAAATCTGTGTTACAGAACACAGAAATATAATATTATTCAAAGATTATACAGAATTTCAAAATTTTGGAGGTTTTTTTTTCAAAATTCAATGTTTTATGTCAATATAAATTTCGGATAATTATTTTTAGTTGGAAAAATATGATAAAACTGTTAATGTTCATTTTTCAAATGACGTAATGTGGCATGACTTTTGAATGAAACTAACGAAAAAGCATCACAGTAAATCGTCACAGAATTTTTGGGTAAAATAACAGAAATTCTGAATTTATTTTCATCAAAACACAGAATTTTTTTCGGCAACCTTGAACAAGAAGCTAATGCTGACTTAAAAACATTGCAGCTTTCACTATTGAAGTTAAGCAAAAAAAAATTTTTTTTAATACTTACGTCCAAGAGTATCAAGTTTTTGAATAATAAGCAAATGTTGTAAAGTTTTGATGGATGGTCGATGTTTTCAAAACAAAATTTGTTGAATTCAATTTTGACTATTATGTAAATGTGGTTCAGAGAAATTTTTAAGTTTGATATGATCTGTTTTCCTGAGGCCCTTTAAACTCCTCAAAATTGAAGGTAGGGTCGAGTTCGAGAGCTTACAACGAAAGCTCAAACAACTGTAAAACCACTGAAATAACCAAAAACAATCGAAAAAAGGGCCGATTATGTGATGGAAAGTATAGATAACATAAAGCAGCAAAAATTACTTTTTTCAGAGGTGCAAAGACTTTAACAGCTAATTTTCACTAGTATGATTCAAAAAAAAATTTTTTTTTCTATCCGCTCTTGTTTTCGAGATAACTCTTGAAAATAGTTCAAAATTTATTAAATAAATTTGTGCACTTTTTTGGCAAACTATAGAACATTTCGAAGAATTCAAAACAAATTTTTAATTTAATGAACAACTTTTCAGAAGACAACGTATAATTTTGTACTCTGAGAAAAAAGTTATAGTAGTAGGGGAGAGTGGGGTATCGTGAGCTAAGGCAGGGTGGCCAGCAAGTTTCCATTTTCAAATTCCCGTTTTTTTCCCGGTTTTTCGATCGAGATTTTATGGTATTCCCAGTTTTGAAATACATGAATGTCAACATTTATTTTTAAACCAAAATAAGCCCTTTTTTCATATCAAACATAAGAATATCCTGTTAACGAAGATGGTTATTGGGATTTCTACAGAAAATTGTTTCAACAAAGGATGGAAAAAGTAATTGAGGCCCTTAGAATCAGAGGGTGAGGTGCCAAAATCACAAACTTTGAGTTAAGTACAAATACCAATCAATTCTTCATATCTCAATCTACATCTGCTGCAAAACTCTGATTTTTTTGGTAATTTTGTCAACACTTTTTCGATCCAATTAAAACCATGATGTTCCAATTTGAATAAACTTTATCGCACACAGAATTTAAGTATTGAGCTCTGATTACTGAATTATGAAATTTGAAATATAATCATCGACTATGAATTTCGGGTGAATTATGAATCTATAAGTCAAACCTAAGATAAGTTTGGTTTCATGATTCGAATTTTAACTGATTAATACTGATTGATTTTCTAATTTAATATTATTTCTCTGTAATTTTGAGAACAGAATCCACTTAATTCTATTCCTGCTATTAATTTTCAATTTTGATTTGATTCTCGTCTTGAATACTGAGTGAGCCTGAGCCTGAGTTTTAAGAGCTTGACTTTGAACTTGGCATGTTAATCTAAACTCTGAGTCTGAATTTGCAATCCAACCAGAAAATTTGAATATCGTTATTCAAATTTTAAATTTGAAGTTCTAACACAAATTTTAAAAATTATTCTAAGGCTTGAATTTGTTTTCAAATCAGCCTTTTTAATATGATAATATCTTAATGTGATTCTTATTTTTAAACAATCTGTATTTTGCAAATTTTTAATCAATCAAGAATGCGATTACCAGTAAAAGCGCAAAATGTTAGATAGAATCACGCAAGCATCTCGTTCTAACTTTTGGACATTTTATGAATGAACCATGTAACATGGTGGCAACTTATTTTGAATTTTACTGTTTTTTCGAATTTTTCCCCGCAGAAATTAATGAATTCCCGGCTCTAAAAGGTTAAAAATGGAATTTATTTGTGAAAAACAATTTTTTTGAACATATGAAAGATAAGTTCTTCGCGCTTTTAATGCTTATAAAAAATTTGTAAAATTGTAAATGTCAAAAATTAGTAAATTAACAAGAGAAAATCTCAAAATATTTTGGAACTCGACCACTTCAGAGCACTAAAAGGTATGTGCTGAGCTAAAAAATCTCAATTTTTCAAGAAGTTATCGACATTTGCCCACATTATTCTCATGGAATTTAGATCCCAATTTTATTATTTATATAGGGGAACAATGATCCATAAAGAATTTTCCCGGTTTTGATTTGAAATTCCCGGTTTTTTCCTGTTTTCCCGATCCCATTTTCAATTCCCGGTTTTTTCCCGGTTTTCCCGGTTCGCTGGCCACCCTGGCTAAGGGGAAACGTGGGCCACTTTTAATATCTCAGATGTGTGTTGAGATAAAAATCTCAAACCAACTGTCATCGTCGTCGCTTTACGTGAGCATATATTCCTATATGTTGTTGACTGAAATACGCATCATATGCTTCTTTTATTTATCAAGCTAAAAAAAGTTAGAAAAATTTACTTACATAATTAAAAAAACACCCGCTAATTTCATCGATAGGGAACCTACAGTGCATAACAAAAATATGCTCACACGCTTATGATCTTAGTTTTGTCATGATCTTTCACGTGGAAAAGGAATTTTTGATGAAACATCAATAAGTCACACAAACGCAACTAATTTGCAAATCATAGCTTGTGGGGAATCGTGGGCCACACATCTTGAATCACCTATATTTTCATGTTTTTATACACATTCAGAACTTAAAATACGTTTTTCCTATCTGTAAAGTTTTCTTATGCTAAATGAAGAGTTATGAAAAATATTTTGTCCATCCTATGTAAGAAATTTTGCCAAAACGTTCGCGAGCCAGGTTTTGGAATCTATGCGATCATACACAGCTCTCTTTTTTATTTCATCATCTGAAATTGCTTTAAAATAACGAAATGAATTAGGAAAACACAGTTTTGGGTCAACTCATAAACTTTGCATGTTATTTGGTCAATTTGGATTTGGTGGCTCACGATTCCCCACCATTTTTTAAAATCCAAAAAATATTGCTTTTTTTTCAAACAGTTAGAATTTGGGGAAAATAACTAATTAAAATTTAAAAAAAAATACCTTATGATACCTTTAAAATGTGAAAAACCATACCATTTTTTATTTTCATTTTATCATTTATAATAAAGAAGTTATGGAGCAACGAAAAAAAGTGGCCCAATTGTCAATTTTCCCCAATCCTGTAAAAATACGGTACATTTGACGAAATTTTGAAAAAAAAAAATGTTAAAACCAATTAAAGACTTTCTTTAATAATGTAGAAATAGATGTAATCTTATCTTTTACAAGTTCTAAAAAAATTAAGATTTAATCCTATATCTTTGAAACGAATAGCTAAGCAAGCTCTGAATCCGTGATTGAAAAAAAGGATAATAAACATATTTAAAATCTGGTTTCAGTTTTCACGTTGGTAGATTTATCAATTTACATAATATAGATAAAATCTGACAAATGATTTATATTGAAGACGCCACAATCTTCTAAAATCAGTCGTTACAAAACAGGCAGCAAAAATGCTGTTTCCCTGTGAATGCGTCAAATATTGTACAACTAGCTGACCCGTTGTGCTTTGCTACACCTTCCGGAAATAAATGTAATTTGTAAAAATTTATTAAAATTTAGATTTTAGAGAGCATTTTTTTAAATCAAACCGCATCATACTTCAGAACCTACAACTTTGAAATGAGAGCTACAGCTGCAGTTCTGAATAGCAATTCAAAGATCGTATATATTATTTACTGAAACTTGATCTCTAAACTCGTTTTTCAAGATCTGAAATTTGTACTCTGTACCCAAAAATAAACCTTTTTAAATATGGTCCCTTTCTCCCATCTTTTTCAATTTTGTCCCCCACTGCTTGAAGAAGGTAGGCAAATTTAACCGGCTCGATACCCAAACAGCACTTATCATGGAAATGAAAAATATATTAAATTAGTTATGTATTAAATACAGTGCAAATTTCTTTTTTTTTTAGATAAATTTACTACGGTAAACATATAAATATTTAAAAAAATATCAGTTGCATCACTAAATAAGTTCTCAGCGTTTTTTTTTTTATTTTCTCTTTGAAAGTCAAATATTCAAAAATGTAGGCAAAAACAAATTTCTAAGTTTACATTTGTCCCGTATATTGGGGAAAGTGTCAGTGCAAAGCTTATTTACAGATGCGTCAGAGTAATGGCTTTAAAATGGATTTAATACGAATTCCTGTTTTTTGTTCTATCAAGTTTCTCCAATTTATGTTTGTTACTCCACTTTTAACGAATGCTGTTCAAAGGGAATGACCTTCATTAACAAAGACATTTAAGAATTTTCTCATTTTCATTTCTAAATTCGTTTCAGTTGTGTATTTGGGCCGAAGTAATAATTTCTAGAAGAAAACATAATTTTTAATTGTTTTTTTAACAGAAAAAGTTGAACGTTTGAACATGTTCTAATGTTTCTTGAATGATAGGTTGAATGCTACTTACATTATCACGAACTAAGTATGGAAGTATTTTTGCAAATCTTTCAATTGGTTTTGATTCAATTGATAAAATACCAATCCGTGTCACATCTAGGCGTCATTTTTTACCACGTGCTGTGTACAAATCAAATAAGCAAGAAAAAAACACATCTAGGTTGCATATCGCCCACGTGTTTGAGAAACAGGCGCCTTATTCTTAAATTTTCCAGCAATCAATGAACAGTGTGCTTTGGTTACTATCCTCTTGCGACGACGTTTGCTCGCCCATGGAGACGAAAAACAAACCCCAGGTTGAGAAATACGCGCCAAAATATTCCTACTGATCAGTGTGCTATGCTTGGGTTACTATCCTTTTGCGACGTTGGCTCGACGCCTCGACCTTGGAGACGAAAAACAAACCGCCCAAAGGAAAAAAAAATCTCAAGAAAATGGATGTCATGACTTTAATTTGTTTCTAAAAACTACAAATTTTGTATGGAAGCCTCACCTTCCTTAAGTCGGATGGAGTTTTGACTATTACAGAAACCATCCCCGGCCTCAAAAACCCTCAGATGCAAGTTTTGACGATGATCGGTTCAGTAGTTTCCGAGTCTATAGGGAACAGACAGACAGACAAACATTCATTTTTATATATATAGATATAGAAAATTTCAGTTTTCTGATTGGTATTGTTATTAATCCTTTATTCAGTGACGGTTAATTTTTGTAAAATTAGATCATATCAAATCTAAAAGATTCCTCCGACTTTAATTTCGAATGAAACTGATGAAGATTCTTGATTTTTTTTTCAAATGATATAAGCCAAAAAATAACATTCAATTCTGAGAACATGGTAATTTCAAAAAGAGCTTCGCGAACCGCAAAAAGACAGCCGCGGGCAAAATGTGGCCTGTAGGCCATCATTTGGCCACCAATGATTTAAACCGTGTATAAGAAATCCGAGTACACAAAGAGAACTATAAATTTTTCCCCAATCTTCTTTCCTAAAATATCCACTCAAAAAACTACAAATCCATATGAATCTTTGAGTTATCAAACATCATTAAAAATTAAAGCATCATCAAATTATGTAATCTGTTTAGATCTTGTTTCAGGGTAAGGAAAATACCGAAACCGATTTGTGGTGACAGATACGGCGCCAAACTTGCCAGGCCATGATATCGTTTAGCGAGATAGGTAATCCACAAATCAGTAAATTTGAGTTCCCAGAAAGTTCACGCCCAAGACCCGGGGTGTCTCTCTGTCTCTCTGTAGCACCAAGAATCCTTCCAAGAAGTTTTTCCGTCGTTATCACACAACTCTTGAATAAACTCCCGCTATTTGTTCAGCCTTTCGGAAAATTCCTCAATCCACGGTTTGGGGACCTTTGCTTCTGGTTGTTGTGGGAGGGTGGAGCAAGAAAAAAAACGGAAGCTTCTGCAAAGTGCTGTTGCTGCTTCTGGCAAGACGAAAAAGGACACTCATCCTTCTTAAGCAAAGCAAACCCACCCCCGTGTCGCCTGGAAGAGAGATTTGCAGGGCGTGTGTTCCTAAGAAAACATCACAAATCATACAAAAATCAACATTTCGCGAACCGTTTGGGCGACCGAAGCTCTACCAGGTTGGTTTGGTTTGGTTTGGTTTGAGGGAAAGGAAAAACACTGGCTGGCCCAAGCAGCAGACATCTTTCGACTGGGTGCTCTGCCAAACATAGAGATAGGAAAAACAGAAGCG
The DNA here is from genome assembly GCF_029784155.1 of Uranotaenia lowii. Lineage (NCBI taxonomy): Eukaryota > Metazoa > Arthropoda > Insecta > Diptera > Culicidae > Uranotaenia > Uranotaenia lowii. Next base: position 358,644,761 of record NC_073692.1, read on the forward strand.
ACAAAAACTGGCAGCTTTTTTCTTAAAAGCGCGAAGAAAGTGGTTCAAACAAAACCCAACCAGCAGCGAGCGGAATCAACCAGCGGAAAATAAATAATCAAGATTATGTTGTACTTAGACGACGGCAATGTGCGACATTTTTTTCCCTCTCGCTGGGTTCACTTTTCCTCCAACCTCCACATCCATTTTTGGTTTGGTTTGGTTTCGAAAAATTCCAGCTTCAGAAGGTAGGAATTTTATCCCCGGTGCTCACGAACCAACGAATCATGTCCTGTGCCTCTCGGTTTTGTATGTTTTAGCCGGAAAAGCTGTTCGTTTATCTTTTTGGCACGCAGCAAGCATAAAAAATAATAGAACGAAAATTGAGTTTGGGCCTCGGAATTTAAGGAAGAAGAAGGAAAAAGAAGCATTTCGAAACTGGGCGCTACCGTTTAATGGATGGCTTAAAGCAGAAAAAATTATTAAATATTCCTTTGATTTAAGGAATAAAAGCTTGAAAAGCAACCAAATCCAATTTGAACAAAATAAGTTTGAAGCTGGCATTATTAAAAAATTAAAATCAGAAATTTCAAGAATTTTAAGAATTTAAATTTTACATTTGATTTCAAAGTCGCAAACTCCAGTCCGAAGTACAAAACAAAATCAGCTAAAATTGGGAAGAAAAAAAATCACAATTTGAGAACAACGTTTAGTTGAGTACTAAAAAATTAGAATAAAAAAATGATCATTTCGGATTTTTTTTTTAAAGTTTTGATAATATTGTCAATTTTGTCAATTTTTTGTCAATTTCATCAATTTTGTCAATTTAGTCAATTTTGTCAATTTCGTCGATAAAGTCAATTTTGTCAATTCTGTCAATTTTATGGCATATGGCTGGTAAACGGTGGATAATGTGCAACACGAGACCCCATAGTGGTCATATCACCTCTTATTCACAACTCCTATCTCTACCTCCCCGCGGTGCCGGCTGGGGTGCGAGTAACCTAAGCGGAGATCGGGTACCCAACCCCGGTGGATGCTTTGGTCGCATGCAGACTGAGAAGGTGGCCGCACGCGTCTGTTCCCCAGGTCAGGGGCGGCTCAAACAGCGTCTGTCTTGCAGCAAGCGGCTGAATTTATGAAATGCGGCTCCCGCCAGCTAAGTCCAAGATGGCAGCCCCATCGCGGGATAGGGACTTTAGGCTAACAACCTACTGCTCCCGATTTGAAATTGTTACGGAATCCGAAAGAAATGACCGACCTGGAACTTTGGCGACGACTTTTAGCATGAAAACACGGACACGAATTGGAACTTGGAATTTTTTAACCCTTGCCCAACAAGGCAAACTGGAACAACTTGTTAGAGAGGCTAGCCGCATCAAGCTTGAAATTCTGGGACTGAGCGAAGTCCGTTGGCCTAATACTGGAGAGCACAAGACACAATCCGGGCAAGCCCTGCTTTACTCTGGCATACGAGGAGAACATGCTACTCGGGAACGAGGAGTTGGTTTCCTGTTAAGCCCGCAGGCCTACGCGGCCCTCATTAGATGGGAACCGATAAACGAAAGAATAATCGTAGCCAGATTTAGAACACGGGTTAGAAACCTTACAATGGTCCAGTGTTATGCGCCAACTGACGTTGCCGATTTGCAGGAGAAAGAGCAGTTTTACAGTCAACTGAACAGCGTGGTAGAGAGAATTCCGAAGGGTGACATTCAAATCCATTTGGGCGACTTCAACGCAAAGATTGGCTCCGACAATCAAGACCTTGAGCGCATCATGGGGCGCCATGGCCTAGGACAGATGAGCGAAAACGGAGAGCTGTTTGTAGAATTTTGTGGCAACAACAACATGGTGATCGGTGGATCGCTCTTCCCCCATCGACCAGCACATAAGGTCACTTGGGTATCCCGAGATGGCCGAACAGAGAATCAAATTGACCACATCTGCATCAGCCGAAAATGGAGAAGGAGCCTTCTTGATGTCCGCAACAAGCGAAGCGCAGACATTGCATCTGACCACCACCTCGTCCTTGGCGAGATACGACTGAGAGTTGCGCGTGTCCAACGGCGCGAGGAGAAAGTCGGGTGTCGATACGACGTCCGCCGGTTGGAGAATCCAGAGGTGAAAAGGGCATACGTTGAACAGCTAGAATCCCGAGCCTCGGAGTTGCCGACAGACGGAACAGTCGAAGGAAGAACAGTGGTGTGGAATCAAGAATGCCTTTATCACGACGAGCCATGGTACTCTCGGTAAAGTTTGTGGAAGACGAAGTGAATGGATGTCGGATGAAACCTGGAGGATGATCGATGATCGGAGAAAGGCGAAAGTCGGAATTGAGCAGGCATGTACCGGGTCAGCCAAAGCAGCCGCCCGCTTACGATATGCGGAGCTGGAAAAGGCAGTTAAACGAGCTTGTAGACGAGACAAGAGAGCCTGGACAAACTCCCTAGCCGAAGAGGGGGAAAGAGCCGCCGCCAATGGAGATATCCGATTACTTTATGACATTTCTCGCCGCCTCAGTGGTGCAAGGACTAATGCAAGAATGCCGCTGAAAGACCGAGCAGGTCAGTTATTGACCGATCGAACAGATCAGCTCAAACGATGGACTGAGCACTTCGAACAACTCTTCCGAGTCACGAATAGCGATGGCCAACAGAACCCGCAGCTTGAAGCGCCAACAGTAAGTCGCATAAATGGCGTCAACTCGGAAGCGCCCTCGCTGGCTGAAATAGAAGCGGCAATCAAAAACATGAAATCCAACAAAGCACCTGGGATCGATTGCATCCCTGCTGAAATGCTGAAAGCCGACCCTGCCCTGTCAGCACAAATGTTGCACCGTCTTTTCACTGACATCTGGGATACTGCAACATTCCCGGCCGACTGGATGCAGGGTATCCTCGTTAAGGTCCCGAAAAAAGGAGACCTGACAGAGTGCGGTAACTGGCGAGGCATAACGTTGATCTGTACAACCCTCAAAGTACTCTGCAAAGTGATCTTGAACATGATCCAGGAGAAAATCGACGCTACACTCCGACGGCAACAAGCTGGATTCCGATCCGGACGATCATGTGTGGACCACATCACAACGCTACGAATCATACTGGAACAAATCAACGAATTGCAGGACTCTCTTCTGCTGGTGTTCGTTGATTTCGAAAAAGCATTCGACCGACTTAATCATGAAAACATCTGGGCGGCTCTAAGGCGACGAGGGGTCCCAGAGAAACTAGTCCATCTCATCGAAGCACAATACGAGGCATTTTCGTGCAAGGTCTTGCACGATGGTGTCTTGTCCGAACCAATCCCGGTAACTGCTGGAGTGAGACAAGGATGTATCTTATCACCGCTACTTTTCCTCATCGTAATGGATGAGATTCTGACTGGATCGATCGACTGTGCACCGAACCGAGGATTGCCGTGGAATCCTTTAACAATGGAGCAACTGAACGACCTTGACCTGGCTGACGATATTGTTTTGCTCGCCCAAACACAACCGGACATGCAGAGCAAACTCGACGACCTCACCGAAAGTTCCAAGGCAGCAGGTCTCAAAGTCAATGTCGGAAAGACCAAGTCGATGGAGATCAACACAGGAAATCCCTCCAGTTTCATGGTAGCTGGGCAACAAGTTGAGAAAGTGGAGTGCTTCCAGTATCTTGGTAGCCAGATAACGCCTGATGGTGGTACCAGGAAAGACATCGAAACCCGGATCAGAAAGGCCCGATTTGCGTTTGCGAGTCTCCGAAACATCTGGCGTTCACGCCAGATCTCTCTACGAACGAAAATCCGAATCTTCAACTCAAACGTCAAATCCGTATTGCTGTACGGGTGCGAAACTTGGTGCACATATGCGGTGACGACGCGAAAACTGCAAGTATTTGTAAACCGCTGCCTGCGGAACATCATCCGCGCTTGGTGGCCTGGCAACTGGATCTCGAATGAGGAACTACATCGCCGGTGTCATCAAAGGGCGCTAGAAATCGAGATTCGGGAACGTAAGTGGAGATGGATTGGGCACACGCTGCGAAAAGATGAAAACGAGATTTGCAGAGAGGCGCTTGACTGGAATCCAGAAGGTCATCGAAGAAGAGGCAGGCCCAGAAACTCGTGGCGGCGAAGCCTAGCCGCTGAAATCCGAACTGTCGACGAGAATCTTGACTGGGACCAGGTGAAGACGCTGGCTCCGGATCGTCAACAGTGGAGGTCTTTTACCACGGCCCTATGCACCGGAGGATCGGCGCGGGATCATTAAGTAAAGTAAGTGTCAATTTTGTCGATTTTGTCCATTATGTCAATAATGTCAATTTTTTCAAATTTGCCAATTTCGTGAATTTCGTCTATTTTGTCAATTTTGTAAATTTAGTCAATTTTGTCAATTTTGTCCATAAGCTCAATTTTTTTCAATTTTGTCAATATTGTTAACTTTGTCAATTTTGTCAATTTTGTCAATTTTTGTCATTTTGACAATTTTGTCCATTTTGTCAATTTTGTCAATTTTGAATCAATTTTGTCAATTTTATCAATTTTGTCAATTTGGTTTATTTGTTCAATTTTGTAAATTTTGTCAATTTTGGCATATTTGTCAATTTTGTCAATCTTGTCAATTTTATAAATTTTTTCAATTTTATCAATTTTGTCAATTTTGTCGATTTTATCAATTTTGTCAATTTTGTCAACTTTGTCAATTTTGTCAACTTTGTCAATTTTGTCAATTTTGTCAATTTTGTCAATTTTGTCAATTTTGTCAATTTTGTCAATTTTGTCAATTTTGTCAATTTTGTCAATTTTGTCAATTTTGTCTATTTTGTCAATTTTGTCAATTTTGTCAACTTTGTCAATTTTGTTAACTTTGTCAATTTTGTCAATTTTGTCAATTTTGTCAATTTTTGTCAATTTTGTTAACTTTGTCAATTTTGTAAACTTTGTCAATTTTGTCAATTTTGTCAATTTTTGTCATTTTGTCATTTTGTCAATTTTGTCAATTTTGTCAGTTTTGGGAATTTTGTGAATTTTGTAATTTTGTAATTTTGTAATTTTGTAATTTTGTTATTTTGTAATTTTGTAATTTTGTAATTTTGTAATTTTGTAATTTTGTAATTTTGTAATTTTGCAATTTTGTAATTTTGTAATTTTGTAATTTTGTAATTTTGTAATTTTGTAATTTTGTAATTTTGTAATTTTGTAATTTTGTAATTTTGTAATTTTGTAATTTTGTAATTTTGTAATTTTGTAATTTTGTAATTTTGTAATTTTGTAATTTTGTAATTTTGTAATTTTGTAATTTTGTAATTTTGTAATTTTGTAATTTTGTAATTTTGTAATTTTGTAATTTTGTAATTTTGTAATTTTGTAATTTTGTAATTTTGTAATTTTGTAATTTTGTAATTTTGTAATTTTGTAATTTTGTAATTTTGTAATTTTGTAATTTTGTAATTTTGTAATTTTGTAATTTTGTAATTTTGTAATTTTGTAATTTTGTAATTTTGTAATTTTGTAATTTTGTAATTTTGTAATTTTGTAATTTTGTAATTTTGTAATTTTGTAATTTTGTAATTTTGTAATTTTGTAATTTTGTAATTTTGTAATTTTGTAATTTTGTAATTTTGTAATTTTGTAATTTTGTAATTTTGTAATTTTGTAATTTTGTAATTTTGTAATTTTGTAATTTTGTAATTTTGTAATTTTGTAATTTTGTAATTTTGTAATTTTGTAATTTTGTAATTTTGTAATTTTGTAATTTTGTAATTTTGTAATTTTGTAATTTTGTAATTTTGTAATTTTGTAATTTTGTAATTTTGTAATTTTGTAATTTTGTAATTTTGTAATTTTGTAATTTTGTAATTTTGTAATTTTGTAATTTTGTAATTTTGTAATTTTGTAATTTTGTAATTTTGTAATTTTGTAATTTTGTAATTTTGTAATTTTGTAATTTTGTAATTTTGTAATTTTGTAATTTTGTAATTTTGTAATTTTGTAATTTTGTAATTTTGTAATTTTGTAATTTTGTAATTTTGTAATTTTGTAATTTTGTAATTTTGTAATTTTGTAATTTTGTAATTTTGTAATTTTGTAATTTTGTAATTTTGTAATTTTGTAATTTTGTAATTTTGTAATTTTGTAATTTTGTAATTTTGTAATTTTGTAATTTTGTAATTTTGTAATTTTGTAATTTTGTAATTTTGTAATTTTGTAATTTTGTAATTTTGTAATTTTGTAATTTTGTAATTTTGTAATTTTGTAATTTTGTAATTTTGTAATTTTGTAATTTTGTAATTTTGTAATTTTGTAATTTTGTAATTTTGTAATTTTGTAATTTTGTAATTTTGTAATTTTGTAATTTTGTAATTTTGTAATTTTGTAATTTTGTAATTTTGTAATTTTGTAATTTTGTAATTTTGTAATTTTGTAATTTTGTAATTTTGTAATTTTGTAATTTTGTAATTTTGTAATTTTGTAATTTTGTAATTTTGTAATTTTGTAATTTTGTAATTTTGTAATTTTGTAATTTTGTAATTTTGTAATTTTGTAATTTTGTAATTTTGTAATTTTGTAATTTTGTAATTTTGTAATTTTGTAATTTTGTAATTTTGTAATTTTGTAATTTTGTAATTTTGTAATTTTGTAATTTTGTAATTTTGTAATTTTGTAATTTTGTAATTTTGTAATTTTGTAATTTTGTAATTTTGTAATTTTGTAATTTTGTAATTTTGTAATTTTGTAATTTTGTAATTTTGTAATTTTGTAATTTTGTAATTTTGTAATTTTGTAATTTTGTAATTTTGTAATTTTGTAATTTTGTAATTTTGTAATTTTGTAATTTTGTAATTTTGTAATTTTGTAATTTTGTAATTTTGTAATTTTGTAATTTTGTAATTTTGTAATTTTGTAATTTTGTAATTTTGTAATTTTGTAATTTTGTAATTTTGTAATTTTGTAATTTTGTAATTTTGTAATTTTGTAATTTTGTAATTTTGTAATTTTGTAATTTTGTAATTTTGTAATTTGTAATTTTGTAATTTTGTAATTTTGTAATTTTGTAATTTTGTAATTTTGTAATTTTGTAATTTTGTAATTTTGTAATTTTGTAATTTTGTAATTTTGTAATTTTGTAATTTTGTAATTTTGTAATTTTGTAATTTTGTAATTTTGTAATTTTGTAATTTTGTAATTTTGTAATTTGTAATTTTGTAATTTTGTAATTTTGTAATTTTGTAATTTTGTAATTTTGTAATTTTGTAATTTTGTAATTTTGTAATTTTGTAATTTTGTAATTTTGTAATTTTGTAATTTTGTAATTTTGTAATTTTGTAATTTTGTAATTTTGTAATTTTGTAATTTTGTAATTTTGTAATTTTGTAATTTTGTAATTTTGTAATTTTGTAATTTTGTAATTTTGTAATTTTGTAATTTTGTAATTTTGTAATTTTGTAATTTTGTAATTTTGTAATTTTGTAATTTTGTAATTTTGTAATTTTGTAATTTTGTAATTTTGTAATTTTGTAATTTTGTAATTTTGTAATTTTGTAATTTTGTAATTTTGTAATTTTGTAATTTTGTAATTTTGTAATTTTGTAATTTTGTAATTTTGTAATTTTGTAATTTTGTAATTTTGTAATTTTGTAATTTTGTAATTTTGTAATTTTGTAATTTTGTAATTTTGTGATTTTGTAATTTTGTAATTTTGTAATTTTGTAATTTTGTAATTTTGTAATTTTGTAATTTTGTAATTTTGTAATTTTGTAATTTTGTAATTTTGTAATTTTGTAATTTTGTAATTTTGTAATTTTGTAATTTTATTATTTTGTAATTTTGTAATCTTGTAATTTTGTAATTTTGTAATTTTGTAATTTTGTAATTTTGTAATTTTGTAATTTTGTAATTTTGTAATTTTGTAATTTTGTAATTTTGTAATTTTGTAATTTTGTAATTTTGTAATTTTGTAATTTTGTAATTTTGTAATTTTGTAATTTTGTAATTTTGTAATTTTGTAATTTTGTAATTTTGTAATTTTGTAATTTTGTAATTTTGTAATTTTGTAATTTTGTAATTTTGTAATTTTGTAATTTTGTAATTTTGTAATTTTGTAATTTTGTAATTTTGTAATTTTGTAATTTTGTAATTTTGTAATTTTGTAATTTTGTAATTTTGTAATTTTGTAATTTTGTAATTTTGTAATTTTGTAATTTTGTAATTTTGTAATTTTGTAATTTTGTAATTTTGTAATTTTGTAATTTTGTAATTTTGTAATTTTGTAATTTTGTTATTTTGTAATTTTGTAATTTTGTAATTTTGTAATTTTGTAATTTTGTAATTTTGTAATTTTGTAATTTTGTAATTTTGTAATTTTGTAATTTTGTAATTTTGTAATTTTGTAATTTTGTTATTTTGTAATTTTGTAATTTTGTAATTTTGTAATTTTGTAATTTTGTAATTTTGTAATTTTGTAATTTTGTAATTTTGTAATTTGTAATTTTGTAATTTTGTAATTTTGTAATTTTGTAATTTTGTAATTTTGTAATTTTGTAATTTTGTAATTTTGTAATTTTGTAATTTTGTAATTTTGTAATTTTGTAATTTTGTAATTTTGTAATTTTGTAATTTTGTAATTTTGTAATTTTGTAATTTTGTAATTTTGTAATTTTGTAATTTTGTAATTTTGTAATTTTGTAATTTTGTAATTTTGTAATTTTGTACTTTTGTAATTTTGTAATTTTGTAATTTTGTAATTTTGTAATTTTGTAATTTTGTAATTTTGTAATTTGTAAATTTGTAATTTTGTAATTTTGTAATTTTGTAAATTTGTAATTTTGTAATTTTGTAATTTTGTAATTTTGTAATTTTGTAATTTTGTAATTTTGTAATTTTGTAATTTTGTAATTTTGTAATTTTGTAATTTTGTAATTTTGTAATTTTGTAATTTTGTAATTTTGTAATTTTGTAATTTTGTAATTTTGTAATTTTGTAATTTTGTAATTTTGTAATTTTGTAATTTTGTAATTTTGTAATTTTGTAATTTTGTAATTTTGTAATTTTGTAATTTTGTAATTTTGTAATTTTGTAATTTTGTAATTTTGTAATTTTGTAATTTTGTAATTTTGTAATTTTGTAATTTTGTAATTTTGTAATTTTGTAATTTTGTAATTTTGTAATTTTGTAATTTTGTAATTTTGTAATTTTGTAATTTTGTAATTTTGTAATTTTGTAATTTTGTAATTTTGTAATTTTGTAATTTTGTAATTTTGTAATTTTGTAATTTTGTAATTTTGTAATTTTGTAATTTTGTAATTTTGTAATTTTGTAATTTTGTAATTTTGTAATTTTGTAATTTTGTAATTTTGTAATTTTGTAATTTTGTAATTTTGTAATTTTGTAATTTTGTAATTTTGTAATTTTGTAATTTTGTAATTTTGTAATTTTGTAATTTTGTAATTTTGTAATTTTGTAATTTTGTAATTTTGTAATTTTGTAATTTTGTAATTTTGTAATTTTGTAATTTTGTAATTTTGTAATTTTGTAATTTTGTAATTTTGTAATTTTGTAATTTTGTAATTTTGTAATTTTGTAATTTTGTAATTTTGTAATTTTGTAATTTTGTAATTTTGTAATTTTGTAATTTTGTAATTTTGTAATTTTGTAATTTTGTAATTTTGTAATTTTGTAATTTTGTAATTTTGTAATTTTGTAATTTTGTAATTTTGTAATTTTGTAATTTTGTAATTTTGTAATTTTGTAATTTTGTAATTTTGTAATTTTGTAATTTTGTAATTTTGTAATTTTGTAATTTTGTAATTTTGTAATTTTGTAATTTTGTAATTTTGTAATTTTGTAATTTTGTAATTTTGTAATTTTGTAATTTTGTAATTTTGTAATTTTGTAATTTTGTAATTTTGTAATTTTGTAATTTTGTAATTTTGTAATTTTGTAATTTTGTAATTTTGTAATTTTGTAATTTTGTAATTTTGTAATTTTGTATTTGTAATTTTGTAATTTTGTAATTTTGTAATTTTGTAATTTTGTAATTTTGTAATTTTGCAATTTTGTAATTTTGTAATTTTGTAATTTGTAATTTTGTAATTTTGTAATTTTGTAATTTTGTAATTTTGTAATTTTGTAATTTTGTAATTTTGTAATTTTGTAATTTTGTAATTTTGTAATTTTGTAATTTTGTAATTTTGTAATTTTGTAATTTTGTAATTTTGTAATTTTGTAATTTTGTAATTTTGTAATTTTGTAATTTTGTAATTTTGTAATTTTGTAATTTTGTAATTTTGTAATTTTGTAATTTTGTAATTTTGTAATTTTGTAATTTTGTAATTTTGTAATTTTGTAATTTTGTAATTTTGTAATTTTGTAATTTTGTAATTTTGTAATTTTGTAATTTTGTAATTTTGTAATTTTGTAATTTTGTAATTTTGTAATTTTGTAATTTTGTAATTTTGTAATTTTGTAATTTTGTAATTTTGTAATTTTGTAATTTTGTAATTTTGTAATTTTGTAATTTTGTAATTTTGTAATTTTGTAATTTTGTAATTTTGTAATTTTGTAATTTTGTAATTTTGTAATTTTGTAATTTTGTAATTTTGTAATTTTGTAATTTTGTAATTTTGTAATTTTGTAATTTTGTAATTTTGTAATTTTGTAATTTTGTAATTTTGTAATTTTGTAATTTTGTAATTTTGTAATTTTGTAATTTTGTAATTTTGTAATTTTGTAATTTTGTAATTTTGTAATTTTGTAATTTTGTAATTTTGTAATTTTGTAATTTTGTAATTTTGTAATTTTGTAATTTTGTAATTTTGTAATTTTGTAATTTTGTAATTTTGTAATTTTGTAATTTTGTAATTTTTAAAATTTTAAAAAAGCAAAAAAGCAAAAAAGCAAAAAAGCAAAAAAGCAAAAAAGCAAAAAAGCAAAAAAGCAAAAAAGCAAAAAAGCAAAAAAGCAAAAAAGCAAAAAAGCAAAAAAGCAAAAAAGCAAAAAAGCAAAAAAGCAAAAAAGCAAAAAAGCAAAAAAGCAAAAAAGCAAAAAAGCAGAAAAGCAAAAAAGCAAAAAAGCAAAAAAGCAAAAAAGCATGCAAAAAGCAATAAAAAAAAAACAATTAGCTTAAAAGAAAGCAAAAAGCATAAAAGCAAAAAAGAAAAAAAGAAAAAAAAAACCAAAACCGCAAAAAAATTAAGAAAGCTTAAAATCAAAAAAACAAAAAAAAATGAAAAAATTAATAGAGAAAATGAGAAAATTGGAAAATTGGACAAATGAGTCAGTAAATTTTCCTCCAATGTTAATTTTAAATTCTGCCGAATATTCAATTACAAAAAAAAATCCTGGAAAAGGTCAATCACAAACCGTTGATCAGCAATCTACCAGCAGCTCCGGGAAGTGAAACGAAATCCTCAATCAAGATCATCGTTAGGAGCAGGGGAGCAGCAAACAAAACACTTTTACACTTTTCGGGAGCAAACTGTCGGATCCTTAACTGATTTTTTTTCTCTTTTCCGTTTCCCTCATCCGACGAGGGCCAGTTTCGCAGATCTCCCGTCAAAATGGGCGAATAAAACGAAATGGCGATGACGATTCTGCTCGATTAACCCGCGACGAACGACGGCGACGTCCGTCCCTAGTTGGAATTTCGCGGACCCGTAACCTTTCGGGGCCAATTCGATCGAAGAGCAAACGGCGACGACAGAGAGCAGAAATATCAAACCAAAGCAGGAAGAAATCGAGTAATTTAAATGGAATATTTGATGCGGAGATTGAATTTTAAATTTTGCAAAAGTTTTATGTTTAACTTTGCTGCCGGCAGCAGTTTTTCCATTCATCGGAAGGGAAAAAGTTGGATTTGTTTAGCGTTATCGTAGATTTTTTTACTTCGATTTCTTTCATTCTTTGGGAGCTGTTAAATTGGAATGTGAAAGCTTGGTAAGAGCGAAAAAAGAATTTGGTAGGAAAGTTCTGGAAGATTAGAACACTGAAAAAGGAAGGCTTTATTTCGATACTAAGGTAGATACTTTTTGTTCGATAAAATTGATTTCAAATTTTGTACTTAATGAGTTTAAAAGCGATATTGAACAAAGATGGGTAGACATATGTTCTAAAGGATTGGATTATTTATACTTAAAAAATAGTCAAAATAAAATGAAATGAAAGAGCCTTTTCAAAATTTTGAAAGATAATCTCATGTTTCTACAATCTGTTGGATTTTTTTTCATCATTCACAAATTTCATCAATATTTTCATGATAAAAGAATCATCAAAGCCAGAAGGATAAAAAATATTGATTAAACATCTAAAATAGAATTGAAGATCTTAAAAAACATTTGACAGTAATAACTTACTTACACGATAAAAAATTACTCAACAAACTTATCATCTTTCAAATATATTCTACCTTAGATCAAACATTCCTTATGGCTCGGTTTTATCGGAGTTTGTCTGGACTCGTCCAAAAAAAAACATTGAAAAATTAGGGAAAAGTTTGGTCCGGATCAGTTGCCTAGATAATGCAAAAAAAGCCCGTATTTTACCCGGATTATTTGCAGGAATAATCAAAAAATTCAGTTGAAAAATATTTGAATTAATGGTTTTTTTATCCAACCACAAAAGTATGATTCGTTAGAAAATCTTCACTTTCTTCTTGATTTTCGTGTATCTAAACACCATCCTTTTCAATAAATCAACCGTCAAAATTGTTTCAGTCTCAGTAGAAAAAAAATTTAAAGCGCATTTGGGCATCTTCAGATTTTTGAAATATGGAACACAAAATGTTGAGGAATTTTCAAAGTTAGCTGGTTATTAACTTATCTTCTGTCTTCTTATCTATTGTCTGAAAATCCTATTTGAGTTATATTATGCATAATTGATTGCTTACAAAGGTGAAGAGATGGACTAGTTTCTCTGGGACTCCTCTACGTCTAAGTGCAGCCCAAATGTTTGCTCTGCGATGTTGTTTCACCTCTTCGTAGTGCAGAGTGAAAACGTGTCTGCATTACTGCAGATGTACGGCCGAGAGAACTACACCCTCTTCCCTCCCTCATGAAGACCCTTGAAATCGAATTCGGACTATGAACATGGAACATCAAATTGGAAACCGACTCCATTTGGTGAAGGTGTAATGCTGAACCGCGCCGATGTACCTGGAAGGCTGGCGAATTGTTAAGTCACTTCAGTCCCAAACGGTTGCCTGTGGGGCACCAGGAGACACACCTCACAATATTGCAGTCCTTGCAGGTCACTGGCGCATTGGACCGTATACTTGCCTCGCGATCCGGGGAACAAATATGATTTAATTCGAAACAAAAAACGCGGAAGGATGAGAACGAGGCGGAGAAGGACGATTGTCCTCATCCGTTCGTCAGGAGCAGGTTGAAGCGCTCGCCAGTTAGACAACCCGCCGAGCCGGTGAGGACGCCTGTAGACAGCGGAGAGAGCGAAGACTCCTTCGCTCAAGTCCAGCAAGCAGTCGAGGAACTCCTAAGCTCCCCGGAGCTGCCGGGAGAAGGTTAGGACGTGGTGACCCCTCTGCGGGCGGATACGACTCGACCAAAGAGGGTCAGAGTCTGCGTGCAAATGGATGGCGAAGGGGAGTTTTCCGGATATGGCAAACGAAAAAAACGAGAGGAGACGAGACCTGGGGTCATGAAGAAACGAGCCCAGGTTCCTAAGGTCCGGCAAGATCCGGGCGAAAAAAAGGGAAGAAAAGGGAGGCCAAGTCCAAGCCCAAACCCAACTGGGTCAGGGACAAGGGGGAGGCGTTGGTGCTGAAGGCACCGGAAGGTACCTACGCCGATGTCCTTCGTCAGATGAGGACGAGCAATAGGCTGGTGTGTCTAGCAGAATCCCCCGAACACGCTCCGAAGAGATGATTCGCAAACTCCGACGTGGCTCAACTGTTAAAATCGCGGAGTATAGTGCGCTTACGCAGGAGATAGTTGGCGAGGCAGCGGAAATCCGTGCCTTGAGCACCACGGTTACCGTCCGGGTTAAGAACCTGGACGAGATAGGAACGGAGGTTGAGGTCATGGATGCGCTGAAGGATCTGTGTAAGATCGAAACGGAACAGGTTTCGATCAGGATGCGGGAAGGGCTTCCAAAATCCGGGACAAAGCTGGCGTTCGGGAAACTTCCGGTTGTGTCAGAAAACGCGGCACTCAAGTGTGAGCAGACACAGGGCTGGCAACCCTAGATGCCTCGCCTTTCAAAAGGTGATGGCTACACCTTCGCGGGGAAAGAAGCTCAACCTCAAACACACCCACTCAGCACACCAGCTGTTGCGGCAGATGGCATTTAAGGAAAAGTTAGACGTGGCGTTAGTAGCAGACACGTATCGCAGGACCTCGGACGGCAGTAATTGGGTAACCAATAAAGCCAAAGTGATAGCCAAGATCAACGGGATCTTCGGAGAGGTTAGGCGTCATGATGGACAAAATCGTTGAAGGTCTTACGGGCAGGAGCCCCGTTGTCATAGACAGGGACTTCAACGCGTGGGCCGTAAAACGGTGTAGTCGCCTTACAAACCCCAGGGGACAGCTTCTACTGGAAGCCCTGGCAAGGCTGAACGTAGACCTGGGGAATGTAGGCGATACAAGGACCTACCACATGAATGGGAGTGAGTCCATCAATCACGTCACCTTCAGTAGTCCGGGCTGGACGAGCGACTGGAGGGTAAGCGATGCGTTCACCGTTAGCGATCACTTTGCGATTCGTTATCGTGTGGGCACAAGAACGCGAGCAGGTAGAATAGATACGACAAAAGGAGCACGCCTCTGGAAGACAACACAATTCGACCGGAACGTCTTCGTCGAAGTGTTAAATTGGGAGCGGAACTTGGAAAACCTGTCTGCGGAAAACCTGACGAGGGTACTCGCACGCGCATGTGACGCTGCGATGACAAGGAGGGCCAAGCGAAAGGACACTCGCTACACACATTAGTTGCGCTTCACACTCCACAGAAACGACCTTTCCAACATCAGTCGTACAAGCAACCTTGGCGGAACGCCGACCTTTGTCGTTTAAGAAACAGACTACGCAAGACACGCAAACGATACTTCTTGAATAAAACAGCAACAAACAAAGCCGATCTAGCATCAACGGAAGCTGATTACTCAGCGTTACGTAACACTCTTTACAGGAGATACCTCAATGATATGGAAAGGGAAGTGGAAAGCAATCCTTCTGAATTCTGGAAATTTATCAAGTCTCGACGTCGAACCAGCAGCTTTCCATAGCGAATATCGTTTGACGGGCGCTCCTCTGAAACTGCATGTGAGCCTGCAAACCTTTCTGCAGATTTTTTAAGAGCTTTTATTCAACACAAATGCCACCTTCGACAACTTCGAAACATTGCCTGCATTTGACATCAACCTTCCTCAGCCGCTTCTAACCCAGCATGAAGTCTTGACAGCTCTGAAAACTATCGATCCGTCGAAAATAAATAAATAAATAAATAACCAATACATAAATCGGGAAACAGTCATTACGTGAACTACAGACCTATATCGATTCTCTGTTGCTTGTCAAAGGTGTTTGAGTCAATTATCTACGAGAGATTTTACAACGCTGCTAAACCAATAAAACCCCAGCATGGTTTCATGGAAAAAAGATCAACAGTCTCGAATCTTATGAGCTACTCTACCACACTCCATGACGCTATCTGCAAAAAGCAACATCTAGATGCCATTTACATAGATTTTTCAAAAGCTTTTTATAACGTTCCACATGAAATCGCCATCAGGAAAATAGAACGCTACGGCTTTCCGTCATGGTCTATAAAATGGCTCTACTCCTACCTAACAAACCAACGAGCATTTGTGAATCTACGAGGAATCAGATCTCATCCATTTGACGTCCCTTCCGGTGTTTCCCAGGGCAGCCACATAGGACCACTAATCTTTATCCTTTTTGTTAACGATCTTGTGTTACTGCAATCCTCTAAATTGATGTACCCAGAAGACCTTAAGATTTACCGGAAAATCTAATCACCAGTTGACTGTGCAACACTTCAAGCCGGCATCTCGACACTTTTGGACTGGTGCAAGTCTCATGGGATGGAAGCTAATGTCAGTAAAAGCAGATGTATAACTTTCGGCAGAGCTAGAACTCCACTCCGTTTTGCCTACAAAATGGACACAGCAGAATTGAAACGAGTAGTTTCGATTAAAGATCTCGGAGTTATTTTTGATCAGAAACTAAGTTTTTCAGAACACATAGCCGCCACAACTGCAAAAGCCTTTGCCATTTTGGCTTTATTCGTAGAAACACTGTTGAGTTTGAGGATGTATATTGTCTTAAAGCAGTTTACTGCGCCTTGGTGCGCAGCGTTCTGGAATACGCCGTGGTAGTTTGGGCGCCGCATCAAACAGTACACACTGAAAGACTAGAAAGGGTACAAAAGAAGTTCCTACGATTTGCACTCCGTCGACTGCTGTGGAGTAATGCCGTTCGACTGCAACCGTATGCCGAAAGATGCAATCTAATAAGTCTTGAGACCTTGCGATGCAGACGAATACACCTCCAAAGAATGTTTGTTTTGATTTGTTGATCCACAACATTGACTGTCCTCTACTGCTACAAAGCATCCAAATTCATGCTCCAGCGAGACGTCTTCGTCAACAGAAATTTTTGTGGATTCCATCTAGTCGCACAGTTTTTGCCCAAAATCACCCTATGCATAGTTGTTGTCGTGTTTTTAATGAAGTGCCTAACGTTTTTAATTTAAATTAATCTAAAGATGTGTTTATAAATAATATTCGTAGTCTTAGAACATAACTCATGTCTACGACGAACTGCTGAGACTGCGTCTCCCCACGGGAGTGAGACTTGTGGGATTCGCCGACGACGTGGTTCTACTGGCATCGGGCCCATCAACCGAAGAGGTCCAGCTACCCGCCACAGTAGCTATTAAAGAAGTGGAAAGTGGTGTTGATCACCAACCTGATTTCAGCACAATCAGGGACGATTACAGCTCGATCGTGCCTAATCGAACCCAACCGTGCGATCAAGTACCTGGGGGTGATGACCAACGACCGGCTAAGCTTTACGGCCCACGTCGACTACGCCTGTAAAAGAGCGGCAATGGCGACAGCAGCCCTCTCACGGGCCATGTCGAATAACTCGGCGATCCGCTGCAGCAGAAGGAGGGTCCTGGCGAGTGTGACCTCGTCCATTTTGCGGTATGGAGCGGCAGCCTGAAAGGCAGCCTTGAGCAGGCAGTGTAACCTGCAAAAGCTCTGCAGTGTACAGCGACTGATGAACCTGCGTGTAATCAGCGCATACTGAACGGTGTCCTCGGTAGCTGCTGGTGTTCTGGCGGGGGTCATTCCCATCTCGGTCATGCTAGAGGTAGATATCTTCTGCTACGAGCACAGGCACATACCCGATGTGCGGAAACATGCCAGAGAGACCTCGATGTCCAACTGGCAGCTCGGAACGTGGCCGGTGGACCCATCGCTTGATCCCTAACGTCGGATCCTGGATGAACCGGAGACATGGAGAAGTGGATTTCTGCATGACACAGTTCTTGACTGGTCACGGGTGCTTCATGCAGTACCACCATCGGGTTTGGACACATGGCTCACCATTCTGCCCAACCTGCGGTGATACTGTAGAGACACCAGAGCTCGTAGTGTTCAACTGTCCGACCAGTCCGCCGCCTGCGGACCAGACACGACAGCCGACAACATCGTGCGGAGGATGTGTGAGGATGCCAATACTTGGCGCGTGGTCAGCGATGGGTTCACCCGGATCATGAACCCATGATCCGCCCTGCAGAGGAGTTGGAACCAGTAACAGTCCGCGACCGGTGTTGGGTAACTCCTCTCGTCGGAGAGCATCTGGGTAGTATGCGTTGGATACTGGCAGTAAAGCAAACAAAGATGAGATTCTACCTTCTGCTTATGCCGAGCTGCCTGGTACGTTGCGCGTCTGTGTGTAGAATACCTCCAACGTTACCGTTGAGGAGTATCCGAGTCGAACGCGCCCTCTACGACGGAGGCTGTGGGTATAAGACTTGACCTTCTTCGCAGTCGAACTCGTAGGGGGATGAGTATTCACGCCGCGAAATACTCTCGGGTAGAGTGACTTCACGTCGTGTGAGTCACTCGAGTCGGTGTAGGATGACGTCTTCGCCGGGAATCATCCGAGTAGTTTCGTAAAGCCCTGGACGTGTGCTATTATAGGCGCGTATCCAGGATAAGCTGTTCTCGATTCGGCACACGGATGGGCAAAGAGGAGAGAGCCTCGAGCCAAACCAAGCGGAGCCAGGATCTCGAGTGGTTAGAGGAGAGGTCATTGGTCTTTTGAAGTGGTTTCGAACAGAGGCGGAGCGCATAATAGTCGTGTAAACCAAACGAGCCTCGAGTTCAGAGGCAACGTTGGACCTCGAGTCGTCAGAGGAGAAGTCCTTAGTCTTGAATCGTAACAAGAGGCATGGTATATATGCTGGAGTTTGGACTTGAAACTTAGTAAGCCGATGAGCGCTAAAGCGCGGACTTGTTCTCCCATTTCGGGTACAGCCTTCGATGCAGGTCCCGATGGGAATTATAACCAGAGGCCCCAGGTAGACTTTATAGCATAAGGGTACATAGTATCTAGAGTCGACCAATTGCCCCCATGGACCCAGAGTAGCATACTGGGGGGACGCGGTGGCTCGCCTAATAATAAAAAAGATGTTTTCGAGATTCAGTCGATCGAATGCTTCTTCGAAATCAACGAACACATCAACGATTTTCTTTTGGACCCTGTTCAGGATCACTTTGCAGAGTACTTTGAGGGTTTTACAGATCAAAGTTATGCCTCGCCTTTTACCACACTCTGTTAAGTTTCTTTTTAGGGACATTCACAAGGATACCCTGCATCCAGTCGGCCGGGAATATTGCGGGGTACCAAATGTCAGCGAAAAAACGAAGCAACATTTGTGCTGACAAGGCAGGGACGGCTTTCAGTAGGGATGCAATCGATTCCACCGCTTTGTTAGATTTCATGTCGAACTCCGCCCAAACACGTTCACCGTGGTGGAATTGGCTAACGCACCGTTGTTGTACAGAGGCGGAGATTGCGGGTTCAAGTCCCGTCGGTGAGCTGTTGCATTTTTTTCTCCAAAATTCATGGTATTCACGGCTAATGTTCCTTTCTTATTTGATACCTTATATTTCTCTAATAACTCCCATCACCTTCGAAAATTTGTTTTCTATGTCCTTCCTGCTTGAAAGCTATTTCCAAATCCACTTGACAAGATATCATCAAAACCAAAGCAAACAAAAGTTGTTCACCAAAGGAAGTGGTTCTTTTTTTGAGTATAGGCCTATGTTGATCATAATCGACATGAAAATGATTAAACCCAAGGAGAATTGTTTTTCAATCACTTAAAATTATGGTTAATTTTAACAATAACTTGGCTTGTGATAAAGCTCAGTTGGCAAGTCAGCTGCAACGTTGATATAAAGTCGCGAATGCCATAAAGATGGTAAAACAACGATGATCGAAACAAAAAAAAAACAATAAATTCAGTCAGCTTCTGGTAAGCAGGATTCACTTTGAAAAGGCTGCCAATAAAAAACACATCTAGGCTTTCCGCCCGAATAAATCGTTCCGGTTTACAAATTATCCTAATCATTTTATCATCCAGTCTCGCATTACCACAATCGTTTTCCGGAGCATAAAAGATCCGCTTTCTTCCAGCCAACTTGCGCCCGGAAAGGAACGTAGGTGTCGTCCAAAAGCTTCGTTTCCGTTGAGTCTTTTCCTCCGCACATATGCACTTCAACAACATCCATACAGTCATATACGCTCCGGGCATTCCTAATACCTCTCGGGGGGCCCTAACGCATCGAAAATTGTTCCTAGATATGCGGGTGCTGCCGCAGTTTGAAATTGAAGCAACATGGAGCTCATGAATAAATTTGGTTCCGAAATTTCGAAGCCGGTTCGATTGAGAACCGGCTTTCGGGTTTCACTCTTTTCCCGAATCGGCGTCGAACGATTTCGAATTAGGGAACTTTCTCTCTGTCTCGGTCTAGGATCCTTTCCAAACAGATCGTTCCATTCCATAAGTAGGTGAGTTGGTTTGGGAAAGTGAATGGGAGCAAAGTGTGAATAAGCTGACTCACATTTACACTACATCAGGCCTTTCGGAATTGACCATTTCGGAGTGGTCCCAAATCCAGTGTAGCAGGACAAAAATCGACGGCCAGATCCTTCCCGGTTGCTAGCCAGTAGTCTCCGTGAAATTGTCTGCTGCTGCCAAATAGACCGAATATGTTTGTGTTTTGTCAGCTGCTTTTACTGACCAAGCAGCCGCACACATTTGCTAATTAACATAAATTCGATTGGCACAAACAGCTTTAGCAAGTCAGGAATAAAACCAGTCAGGGAGCTGAAACACATGCCGAGATTGTAGGTTCCGGAAGCAGAAATAGCAAATGGCAGGGCTTTTCTCTTTTCGTTAACCACTAATACCATTTAGAGAGAACAGGAAATGTCATGTTACTACGGCCGGCATCATGGTCGGCAATTCGAATCCCGGAAACAGGAAGCAAATTTATCCAGTGGCTGTTTTGCGTTGGTTTGGTTTGGTTAAGTCCGGCTTCATATAAATTGTCAACTCGAAAACAAGAATTACATCGTCTGTTACGGATCCCAATATGTTGCAAGCCCAGATTTGGCTTTCGTGAACATCCACAGATGTATAGCTTTGATTCGGAAGATGACGTCAGTCTTTGCATTAAGAAGAATCTTAAGACACAGTTTCTATCGATTGTCTGGAATATTATACGGAAAATTTATTTTGTGTGTGGAGTGTTTATACGAAATTTAGGAATTATTGCAATCGATTAAAACTTTGAGAAAAAAAACCCAATGTTCAGAATTGAATATCCGAAATACTCAAAAAGCTTGTTTGACATCAATTTTGACGATTGAAAAACTTTTCGAATACTTGACTTCTTCTTTTTTTTTATTTCATCTTGACTTTTCGATTTCTAAACCTCTCTATCCCCGACTTACACTATTTCCATCTAACGATTTTTCGATTTTCTTGACTTGTTTTATATACGGCTTCTTGATTTCTCGACTTCTGAATCTCGAATTCTCCCTTTTTTCTACTTCTAAAACTTTACAACTTCTTCGTTTCTCATTTTTTCGACCACTCGACTAACGACTAAATTCCTTGACTTGTCAACTTTTTAACTTTAATACTACTTGACTTTCTAACTTCTCGACTACTCGACTACTCGAATACTTTATTTTTAACCTTTTCGACAACTCGAATCACGACTTTAAGACTTCTCAGCTTCTCTATTTTTCAACTTCGAATGTCTGATGTCTCGATTTTTTTATTTCTTAGCTTGTCTAATCCCAAAGTTGCCGATTTTTTTGTAGTGTTTTGCAAAAAAAATCTGTGATGGTTTTTGTGATGTTATTTCTATCAATTTCATAAAAAAAAGTCATGAAAAATTGGGTCTATTTA